>NC_137985.1:8494521-8544719 GCF_963924665.1 Micromys minutus
CCTCTGTGAAATCCAAACACAGATGTAAGTCCTGTCCCTAAGCACAAGGTGCAGTTATTTAGAAAACCACCAGGCACTAGCCTTTGATCTTTTTATTTTATACACATTACTGCATATGTACAACTACACACACACACACACACAAACACACACACACACACACACACACACACACACACACCAGAAGGAACCAGAAAAAGAAGAAAGGAAGTAATGAGAAGAATGATAAGCTGCCTTGGGGGTCAAATCCATCAGTACAGACTTCAATATCTAATATGAAACAGACTGGCTGGCTGAGAGGTGATGTTGTAAAGATGCAATCACCTTGGTATAAGGTGTCTGCCTCTTGCTTTTTTTTCTTACTTTTGTGAACTAGAGCCTAATCATAAAATACTATTACCATAGTTGCATATTGCAATATCACCCCAACACTCTATGTCTTTCATCATTTAGAAGAGAGACACATTTAATTCTTGGTTTTATTAAACATAGATTTTTACTCATACAACATATTCTGATGATAGTTGGCTCATAGTCCTACTATATAAAAATGACAAACAGACTGAGAAAGAAATCAGGGAAACAATATCTTTCACAAGCCTAACATATATGGCAACTCTATCTAAGCAAGTAAAAGACTTGTTTAATGAAAACTTGAAGTCACTGAAGAAATAAATGGTAGAAGATAGCAGAAAATGGGAAGATCCCTCATGTTTATGGATTTGTTAGATTAAAAAAAAAAAAAAAAAAAAAAAAAAGCTTACCATCCTACCAAAAGCACAAATTCAAAATGCTATCCGTATTGAAATTCCATAAAAATATTTCACAGAATTTGAAAGGATAATCTTCAGCGCCATTTAGAAACAAAGAACAAAACAGGATAGTTAAAACAATCCTGGATGCTAGACTCTTTACTCATACCATATATCCTGATGACAGTTTTCCTTTTCCTCTACTCCTCACCTCCTCCCGGTATGGGGTATGGATCTACTTCCCCTTCTAAGAGCAGGCTGAGATAACAACAAAATGTAGCAAGATTAAACAAAAACCATCATATTGAAGTTAGACAGGACAAGCCAATAGAAAAGTAAAATCATCCCAAGAGAGACACAGTTCTCAGAGACTCACTTGTTCACAGCCCAACTCCTTATGCCTTTATCTCTATGGTGTTCTCTAAGCTATGTGGGAAGGGATTTTATGGAGACATCTCATTTAGAGAAATGTGTTCCATGAGGAAAGACACATTTCAAATGTTTAATAGGTAGATATCTTCTCCGCTTTGATATGTAACAGTTGGTACACATTGCTTATATAAGTACCTATGGAAACATGTCATATTATGCAAAGTCCTTGTCCTAAGGCAGGGTCCACAGAAGCACATTTGACAACTGGCTTGCTAGTTGTCTTAAAATGAGCTGGTTCTTGGTAGGTGGTATCAATCTACTGAACTTGACCTTCGTGACATCACATCCTGGTTAATGAAATCTTTATTTTCTCTTACAGCCCAGGTACTTGAACTGATCTGCATACTGTTCTTCACTTAATCTGCAAACACTGAACACAAGCTGAAGGACAGTCATTATATAGGAAATATATTATGAATTAAGACTTCTTGATATTTAGATATACAAAATTGAGTAAGCTGTTTAGCATATAGTTTGTTCTACAACCGTCTTTTAATGTTAAAAATTATTATTTCTTATCATTACACTTGGCACCAAATCCTGAATTTTGGTGTCCCCCCCCCAGTGGATAATGGTAACTCACTACTGACTTTCTTTAAAGACCCCCGTTTCCTTCCAGAATATTACAAATATTATCACTCACTATTATTATTTAACAGCTAGTATCTACATATAAACAACTGCATAACGTATTTATCTTTCTGTTGCTAGGTAAGCTCATTTGGCTGAATTTTTAAAGTTCAATTCATTTGCTTGAAAATTCCATGTTGTATTCCATTGTGTAAATGTACCAAAATTTTTGTATCCATTCATCTTCTGAAGGACATCTGGGTTCTTTCCAGCTTCTGGCTATTATAAATAGAGCTGCTATGAACATTGTGGTGCATATATCTTTGTTGTGTACTAAAGTGTTTCTGGGGTATATGCCCAGAAGTGTAATAGCTGGGTCTTCAGGTAGTACTATGTCCAATTTTCTGAGGTATCGCCAGACTGATTTCCAGAGTGGTTGTATTAGTTTGCAACCCCACCAACAGTGGAGAAGTTTTCCTCTTTCTCCGCAACCTCGCCAGCATGTGTTGTCATCTGAGTTTTGGATCTTGGCCAATCTGACTGGTGTGAAGTGGAATCTCAGGGTTGTTTTGATTTGCATTTTCCTGATGGCTAAGGATGTCCAGCACCACCAGAAACAATGACTTAACCAAATTCTTAAGAAAATGGCTGCATCTAGAAAGTATCATCCTGAGTGAGATAACCCAGTCACAAAAGAACAAACATAATATGCAGTCAATGATAGTGGGATGCTAACCCCAGAGGTTCGCACTGCCCCAGAAACAACTCACAGACTGTATGAAGTCCAAGAAAAAAACAAAACAAAACAAAACAAAAATAGTCATGCTCAATCCTTACCCACCAAGAACATATCATTGACATATTCCGGGTTGTACCCTGTATTACATGTACTGTCTGCTCATTGTTAAAAAAAAAAAAAAAAAAAAAATCTTTACACACCAAGAAAATTCCATGTTGTTATTCTTTAACATCTGAGTAATATTATATTGTGTAAATGTACCATGTTTCCTTACCATTCTTCTGCTGGGAGATATCAGCCTTATTTCTTATTTCTGACTATTGTGAATAGAAAAGTGCTGGCAGCTGATAGTATTAAGAAATTCCCTTAGCCTGAATAACACAGATCTAGGCCTAGGTTTCTGTTTCCCATGATAGAAGCTTTTTTGCAGAAATCAGGGAAGTTCACTGTGGTCAGGTAGTTAGCTGAGTAGAAAGGTCACCGGGCAACAGATCCTGCTTGGAAGAACATTCTGCTGCACCTAGGTAGTACCCCTCCCCCATTTAATTCTCCCTGTTTTTCTTTAAAAGAAATGATTTTGACACATAATAAACAAGAGCTTGATCAGCATTTTCTACTTGCTCTCCTTTGTGACTCTTGTCCCTCATTTGTCAATTCCTTCCTCAAGTCTACGTTGAAATCCCCGAGGACCGGGGCAGAAAAGCAATGATCATTGTTGAGCAGGAGTATTTGTGGCAAGATCTTTGCGCAATATCCTTTGAGTATATGCCCCAAGTGATATCAGTAAATCTTGAAGTAAATCTATTCCTATTTCTCTGAGGAACTACCACACTGATTTTCAAAATGACTGTACAAGTTGCATTTCCACCTGTGGGTTATTGGACCGTGCCACAAGGCAGAAAACCTGGTGAGGTAAACCAGTCGTTCTCATGATTGAAAATGGTAGGCAATTCAATCGACTCTCCAGCAGGTTCTCACATAACCATGACATCCCACTGAGAGGACTTTGACAATCAGTCAGGTAGGGATAACTCCTAAAGTCCTGTCACGTGTAGATGAGACATCTCTCACATTTCAGACCAAGACAATAGAAAACATGTGCCTGTAGATCCCAACCTACCCTGAAATATTTATATATTTTTATCCACAAGTAATAAAGTTCATCTGAGAGTGGCTGTGTTATTGAGCAGTAGTGCTCCAGGGAAGAATTTTATCTCCCAAACCTTTTATAGATGAATCTTGACATACACAACCAGCCAGGTGTGGGAGCCTGACCAGCTCTGGGGCAGCCATGACATCAGAAAAGGCTGGGCAGCCCGCCTTTCCGCAGCTTCTCCCATTGGATAGTTTTAACTCTTTGGCTGCTCCAGCCAGGTCAGAGACCAATGAATCCACACTGACAAAACCTGGCACAGAAGGATGGCACTCACCAACAGTGGTTGAATGTTTTTCTTGTCCCATATCCTTGCAAGAATAACTAAGTGGCACTGATGTTTGTCATTCTGACAGGTAAAAGATGGAATCTCAAAGTAGTTTTGATTTGCATTCCCATGATTGGTAAGGGTGTTCAACATTTCTTAAGTGTTCCTCAGCCATTTGAGATACCTTTGTTGAAAATTCTTTTGTTTAAATCTTTATTCCCATTTTAATTGGTTTATTGTTCTTTATCTAGTATCTGGATTTATTTTCTTATCTTGAATATTAGTCTTCTATTACTGTCACTCAACATAGACTAGGAAGACTCATGGATCTCCCTGGGAAGGGAAATAGAGTGCATTTAATGAAAGCACATGAGCAAGAGGGATAATAACAGGACAATCAGCAATAGAGGGGAAAAGAAATGGAGTTGAGAGAAAGAATTTGGAGAGAGACTTGGAGAACTAATGGGCATTTGAGGTTACATGTTAAACCTAGTACACTAGGAAATGCCTAAAATATTTGTGATACTGATGATCTTGAGATATAGGTAATTCTGATAGTCTCCTGTGAGGAAGGAGTTCCAACTTGCCATCTCTTGTCATTAAACAAAGCTTCCAGTACTGGGACTCAGATCAAATTGAGTTGATGAATAATCGGTTTCAAATCTTCACAAAACTCAATCTGTTGCTATGATAATAGGTTGTTCTCCACAGACTGACAGCAAGGTCCCATCACTGAAGACAACATCTACATAACTCACTGAATGTATAGAATTGAAGCTGGTGCCTACAAAGAACTTTACCCCTACATTCAAGCAGCACTGGTACAGGAAGGTACTTGGCAGACTATCAAAGAGAAATGTAAACACCAAGCCAGTCACAATGTCTTTGATCTATAGTAATGTTCTTCCTGAAAATTATGCTAGGCAATGGTGACACAGAACTTTGGTGAGTAACTAATCAAGAGCAGATTAGAGTTGAAGCTCACTCTAGAAGAGGGAACCTATACTTTACAATGGTGAATGACCAAAAAAGCAGATAATAGATAGCCAAGAAACCTAGGGTAAACTGAAATACCAATAGTGTTTTTTTAAGTGATAAAATAACTCCTGATAATGTTTTGCTATACTTAGATCAGTGTTTGCCTCTATTCAGCCATCATCAAAGAAACTTCCTCTAGCATCACTGGACACAAATGTAGAGTCACGCCCTGACATTATTCAAAAAGACAGGGCCTCACTGTGGTATCTCCATTACCAAGATCCAGTCTCAGCAAGAGGAGGTTCCTGAGAAAGGCAAGTATGAGAGTGGTCCTAATTCAATAATGACTTGGAGTCAGTAGTGGATGTAAGCTCTCTATTCCTGATATTACCAAGCTCACAGTGGCTAAATAATGCAGCAGCCTTGGACAAGAAGGTAATTGTATCTCCTTGTAATTCCAAGTCTTGAATTGAGGAGTTCCTAGAAAGGATCATGTAGGCTTTTATAGAATTTGTGGTTTTATCATCTAGATCTTTTTCCATGGCCTTAAAGGCCAAGTAGAACTGTTCCTTGTTCTTGAAAATTTCATAATTACTTCCATTCCTCATATCTGAGACCAAATTTGTTTCATTTATTATGCAGATATTAGGTCTGAGTAATGGGAGAAGTATATTCCTCAGAAAAGGAGATTGAAAGTAAACAACATCACAAACCAACAGATCAGGTTTAGAGCAGCAGCAACCATCAACACACACAGGGATCAACACCCGGGAAATGTTCCAGAGGCAGGGCTATGCCACATCTCCCTCTACACAGCCACCCCAGACCTAGAACTCCACCAAATCCCTCCTATCAGACCCAAAGAACCCAGTGTAAGAGGAGCCAGACAGGATGGAGGACATCAGTAACCAAAAAGTTCATATGAATTTACAGAAGCAGCATAAACACGGTAGACATGGATCCACTGAGTATATATTACAGATGTAAGTTATTTTCATGGTATCCCTGAGTATATGAATGAGTATATCTCTGATTCTTGCACCTCCTATTGGGTTATTTCTTCCTGTTGGTTTGCTTTGTACAAATTGAACGTGATCATTTTTTATTTATCTTCTTATATTTTGCTTTATTATGCTTTGTTATTATTTCTTAGAAGCCCCCTTTTTCTTTATAATGAGAGACAGAAAGGGAGTGGATATGGACAAAAGAGGAGGCTGTCAGGAATTGGGAGGAGTGGAAGGAGGAAAAATTGTAACCAGGATATACTGCATGAGAAAAGATTCTATTTTTAATAAAGCAGGGAGAAAACAAATATTGCTATCAACTATTTTCATATGATTTAGGAAAAAGTATATATTATCTTCTCTCTCTAGTTATGAAAACATCTTTCCAGAAAAAAATACATTCAACTGCTAAAGATTGGATTCAATATTTTCATCATTTTTATGTCCTTAACTGTCAATAAAAGTCAATTGCATTGAACTGAGTTCACTGCCAATCATTGTTTTCAGTGTCATTTACTGAACACCCACAGGATAGACAGGCTTACAATATATGCTCATCTCACTGAAGCCATTTACCACAGAGAGACTTTGTAATAAATGCCTCTGATGTGACTTTTAGAAAAATAAATACACAATATAGTTCCCATTAAAAATAAAATCTTCTCTCTTGCCTCTTGTCTCTTTGGCTCTCTTGCTCTCCCACCCCCATCCCTCCTCTTCCCCTCCTCCCCATGTGCTCATGGCCAGCTTCTACTCCTCTATTCCTCTCTTCTCTCTCTCTCTCTCTCTCTGCCTCTACTACCCTCTAGACTCTCGCGAGACCTGAATAAACTCTTTTGAACTATCAAAAAATAAAAATAGAGAAATAAAATAAAATTTTACATGGAGAAGTTGGATTAGTAGCACTAAGTACAATTGTGTTTTGTTATTTTTGTGAAGAAGTGATAAGAAACTATAGTTATATTTAAAAACATTTACATTTTAAACTAAGTTGTATCTTTATTATTAAAATATCAATTACTAAATTGCAGAAATATTAAAATTAAATATTAAAAAATGTAAAACAAATATTTCAAAATGTTTAAAAATAATTTATTTAGGGTCCTATAAACTGTATTGAACCTTCAGGTCACATATTGTAGGAGAGAAAGAATTGCGGAAACTTGTACGCTGACCTCCACACAAGTAGCACAGTTGCACAGGGAGACACAGACACACTCAAACAAATAAAGACCTCTAGTGCCTTCCCTGGCACTTTGTCTCCCGTCAGGCATTGCAAAGTCAATGACAATGTAGGCAGTTCGTGTGAGGAACTTGCAATCCAATCATGTCTAATAATCCATTATCCTAACTCTATTTTCCTCACCATCTAGGTATCGATTATGAAGGATCCATAGATCAATTGATCTCTGCCCATGCAGCTCATAAACATTTTCATCTGTCCTGGTACCCATGTTTTTTTTTTTTTACTTTGTATTTGTCTTTATAATTCACTTAATATTTATCATAACTGCCATCATTACTACCATAACAGTACTTAGAATATTTATTTTCTATTTTTTTTTAATTTTTTACTAAAGATAGACTTTCTCTTTGTACAATTTATCTTGATTATAATTTCTCTTCCCAGTTCCTCATCAACAACCCCCCACTCTCAACTAAACTCAGGTCCATTCTGTCTCTTACTAGAAAACAAACAGATTTTCAAGGGCAAATACTAAAATAAAATACAGTTTAAACAGAAACTAACACACCGGAATAGGACAAATCTAAGAAAGTGAAAAAAAAAGACCATGCAGTGGTGTAAAAAGCAGATGTCAACACAGCCTACACTCAGGGATCAGGTAAAACATGAGACTGGATGCCATGATATATATGCAAAAAACCTATAAAATTAAAGAAGACAAAAAGAAAATAAATTTACAAAGCAATACTTCAATTAAATTTAATGAATTAAGAAAAAGATATGTATGATGGTCAAGGCCATAGTTAATTTAAATATGTTCTTCTGAAAAACAATTCTTAATTCTTGGAAAATTTGACCAATGCTTTTATTTGTTTTCTAATGCTCTGTAAGTTATAAACTTTTCTATATTTTTAATAAAATTTAAAATTTAGTACATGAAAAGTATGTCACATTAATAATTAACAGACATGACATTTGTAGTTTTAAACTTTCATTTAACGCTACAGTAGTTTTAGGATTTAGCTCAGTGATACCACAGTTCTTCACACTAATCATGAGGCCGAGGAAACTATAGCTCCCTGACTTGTAAAACCAAGGTCTACATAATGCACTCAAAGTAGTTAGGGTCCCCCAGTAAAACTCTGTCTCAAGTGTTTGTGTGTGTGTGTGTGTGTGTGGTATGATGTTTGTGTGGTATGATGTGCGTGTGTGTGTGTGTGTGTGTGTGTGTGTGTGTGGTATGATGTGTGTGTGGTATGATGTGCGTGTGTGTGTGTGTGTGTGTGTGTGTGTGTGTGTGTTTACATATGCTTCATATATATACATATGTGAATATATGATACATAATTATATGTGATTGTATTGTGTATTTTTATTCATGATTGTTGAAGACATTTTATTCAAGTAGTTCTGCTGTGAAATACTGCAAATGTATTTTAATTCTGGCCAGAGAAATCTGCTCACAAAAACATGCTGAAATTCAGTGTGTATAAAACCACTTCACAGGACAGAAAATGCAAGTGCAGTAACATAAGAGTGTCCTTGTTATTGGTGCTTCTTTGAAGCAAATAAATGAGTGTGAAATTTGGAAAGATAAAACACTGGAAGCAGCAATGAAAAAGCAGCTCCTTTGAGACAGTTTTCAAGAATAGATTCCATCCAATCCTTCCACTAACTGTACACTATTGCTGCAAATATCACTAACATCAGTTTTGACTTCTTTATTTTTCTTCCCTACATCCCAAGGACAAACAGTTTTCCCAGAATAGACAGGCAACATGTGCAATACAAAGAAAACACCGTGACTTGAGATGAACGTTCTATAGGTTCTTAACATTTGTCTGTGCCCATGATAAATCTAGTGTGACTGGGTGAATAGAAATCATGCAGTAGTTTTTTTCAGGAACATAGGACCCAAGATTCATCACCTTTAAGAAGAAAGTCATGCCTCAAGCAAACATGCTACACTCTCCTTTGTTAAGGAACCAAATCCAATTCATCTCTGGACTTTTTTGACAAAATTATTTTAACTAAAATAAAAGAGCGTAAAGTCTTGCTTAAAGGGGAGACTTAATTATGATCCTTCAGCCAAACTTTCTTTAAAAAAAAAGAAAAACAAAAACAAAAAACAAACAAACAAACAAAAAACTCTACCAAGACCAGAGACTCTGCTGTTCTACTGAGATCTGGCAAAGAAAATCAGCTGGAGGGCTAACTGTTGTTCTGCATTGAAATCTGTGTGCACTGTGCCATGGGCTACCTCAGTCACCTGGGTCCCTTGAGGGAGGAAGTAGTAGTAATTGGCTTCCTTTGCCTTAAGTTAGAACACAATACCTTTTAAAGAAGTATTGCTTTCATTCGGGGAAAAAGAAAGTCCAGAATTAACCAGAATTTGTAATGTAGTTTCAGTTAAAGAGTTAACAGGGAATGCCACATCTTAAGGTGGCATTTGTAGGGCTCACTTAGAGGTCACACCATAAACTATTTAAAAAGGAACAGCATAGGTTGGTACTAGCATGACTATGGACAGGTACAAATGTTTAGGATGACATTACCTATATGTTGACTTGCAGAAGCAAGCAAGAAAACACACAAACAAGCAAAAACAAAACTGAAACCAGGAAGATCTTAAGCCTCAGACTAAACTTTAAACTTTATTGTCACAGAAAAGAACACACTAGAATAGATTACACTAAACTAAGTTTGCAATCAAATACTGAATTTAAGGTTTCCATGGATTATATATGTATGTATTATTGACCCTACTCACATATTATCAATTTCAGTGCACTGTGATAAAAAAATTAAAGCAGTGTAATGAATTAACAAAAACTTATGTTTGAAAATGAGAATTTATATTTCTCTCGATCCCAGCAGCAATTCTCAATAGAGCCTACCAAACAAAATCTCTCCTTCACAGTTTGTCACATTTTATAGCTGTATTTATAAATGGCTGACACATAAAAGGAAATAACCAAACAACTATGAAATATGAAACTATGAAAAGTTTCAGCTTAATCTACTTTCAAAAGTCAATAGTAATCAAAGATCACATTGTTGCATCTAACTTAATAGTCTCTTAGTTACAAGGCCCATGCCATTTTAAAATAAGTTAAGTCTTAATAAAACAAATGTCCCAAGAGATTGAAAAATAATAATCCTAATTGAATATGCTACAATTGCAAGAACATGAAAATTGTTTGAAAAATCAATTAATATAGTATTCCAAAATAGTTGTTGAAATGTCCTTATATCAATTTCTAAAGTACCGATTTAAATGAAAGTACTAGTATTGTAATACAATATTATAAAGTTATACTAAGATCTGTAAATGCCTGGGAAGAAGGATAGAATTTAATAGCTGTAACTAAAGATGATGATCAAGCAATTCAGAAAGAATGGCAGCTCAATTCTGTTCATGGAGTTGTCATAGTGAAGGGGGTAAGAAGCCAATATGGAGCTCAAGGGGGAAGTGACCCACTAGATAGAAACACTGCCTCACTTGGACACCTGGCACGAAGGCTTTAGCATGGAGGTGAGGAGTGTCATTTTGAATGAAAACCGAGAGAATGAAAAGCCTGAGAGATGGTGAGGAACACTCAGGCTTCTCTCAGAGAAACTCTCCTAGCCAGCCATTCTCATGACCAATCCAGATAAGAAAGGAAAGATCTAACATTCTATATGTTTTGGAAGTGACATGGAGTTTTATATAATGTGATGAGAAGGAGAAACCAGTTGTTGGTCAGGACCATAAATCAGACTTGGCTGTTAGGTCACTGAGCACACAGCTTACTTCTCTTTCCCAAATGTCAGGGAAGAGTGGCCTGATTCGTTGGATCTGACATTAAAATTGTAGGTCAGTGAATAGCCCTGGTCACAGTCACTGAGAGGGATGAGGAAATGACAACAGAGGCTTGAATCTGTCCTGTTAAACCTCTTCCCTCTTTCCCCTCCACTTTCTCCTACCATTCTTCCCTTTCCTGCTCCCCCTCTTCTTTTACTTTTTTAATATGAGCTTGACTGATAACTTCATAATATCAGGTTCTGGCCTGCAGATTAATGACTTTCCTTCCTGTCCGGAGTCACTGTGCAGATAAATTCAGTATCTCTGCCATCTGACTGATGGGATTTCAAATTCTTACCTTAATCACCTATTAGCCCAATTTATCATAGTTTTTTTGAATCAAACCTTTTACCTAATTTCTTCTGTTTTAAAATAAAGGAATATATATTATATATCATATATATGATATATGACATATATACTGTATATTATATATATGTGATATATCATATATATGATATATGTCATATATACTGTATATGATATATCATATGTATGCTATATATGATATATATACTGTATATGATATGTATGATATATCATATATATGACCTATATACTGTCTATGGTATATATGATATATCACATGTATGATATATGACATATATACTGTCTATGATATATATGATATACCATATATATCATATATAAGCAAAGCTCATTATTTTTAAATATAAAATATTGAAAGTCTATGAAACATAGGTAATCAGAACAAAGTTAATTTTATTATCCCTTCTTTCTTTTTTTTGAGCTGCATTCCTTCTTTTTTAATTAGATACTCTGTATTTATATTTGAGATGTTATCCTTATACCTCACCCTGCTCCCATTCCCCCCTCCCCCTCCATTTGCTTTCACAAAGGTGCACTCCCTCTTGATCACCTTCTCTACCCCAGTCCTTGTCATTCCTCTACACTGGGTAAACATGCCCTCCCTGGAACAAAAGCTTTCTTCTTACATTGATGCCAGACACTGATATTTCCAGCTAGTTAGTCAACTGGATTAATAGGTCTCTCAAAGTGTGCACAAAAGTTGGTGTTTTACTCCATGGGACTTTGGGAGGTTTGGTTGGTTGATAATGTTGTTCTTACCATGAGGTTACAGCCCCTTTCAGTTCCTTAGGTCTTTCTTTAGCAACCTCATTGGGGTTCCTGAGTTCTGACAGATTGTTAGCTGCACGCTTGCTCAGCTGTATGTATATGATTCTAGTATAGTCCCTGAGCAGGTATCTCTGTGTGGTTTCTGCCAGTAAGTACTTCTTGGGATCAGCTATAGTGCTTGTGGATTTGGTGGCTGCATATGTGTTGAATCCCCTCGTGAGGCGGCCTCTGGTTGATCTTTTCTTTAATCTCTGTTCCTTTACTAGACCTTGCATTTCCACCCATGAGAGTTTTGTTCTCTTTTCTAAGAAGGACTGAGGTATCCCCATTTTGGCCTTCCTTCATTTTGAGCTTCATAATGTCTGTGAATTGTTTCTTGCGCATTGGTCACTCCAAGCTTTCTGGGGCTAGTATCCGCTTATCAGTGAGTACATACCATGTGTGTTCTTTAGTGACTGTGTTATCTCACTCAGGATGATAGTCTCTAGTTCCATCCATTTGCCTATCAAATGGTAAATTTCATCTCTTACTTCTAATCCTTTCTTCCAGAACCATTTAAAGTGGACAAGAAATACAATTAGATTTCTTTCCTTCTTGCATTTCCTTTTCCTTTTTAATCTATTTTTCCCTGTAAAATCTGCATTTTCTACATAGGTATTCTAAAAATTAACTATTTGTTTGTGGAAGATATTTTAACTTTATGAGGAAAAGCAATAAATTTTCAAAAAGTTTGGATGAATAAAGGAATGATTTATAGTTATTGATAAGGCAATTCTTATAAGAGCCTGTTCATATATTCCTTAGCACATCTTTATTAAAAGTTCATTGTAGAAAGGAAGTATAAAAAAGAGAGAAAAAATGGTACAAGCTCCCATGAATGAGCATGGATATGTCTCTTAGTGTAGAGACCATTGATAACCTTTGTAAAGAATTTTAAATGAGGACTGAAGACATCTTCTATCACACAAACTTTTTTTTTAACATTAAACCATAACTTAAAAAACTGGATTGGCAATATGACACACACATTGGAATTTTTTTTTCTTTAACCCATTCTTCATTCATTTTTAAAAACAGCTACTGTACTTGTGTTGTATAAAAAGTAAAAGCTGAGTTGCCACAGTAAGCATGTAATGCAAATCTGTGGCAGAGTAATTCACCCTCTGCTGAGAGCGAAGCCATAGCAACTGAAGGAGTGTCTCTGTGCCTAAGGCTCGTGCTGAGGAGCTGCAGTAGAAAGAGCTGCATCTCAGCTCTCTGAAGACTCCAAGCTGGGAAAAGCATCTCAGGTGGGTCTCTCGGTGTTTTGTTGTGATTTTTTCCCAATGTAAGAGAAAGACATAATGTTGGCTAGCATCAGACTGTGGTTGCTGCTTCTATCTTTGCATGTGCTTTAGTCCAAATCTACACATGATCCAATAAGAATAAGGGGGCATTTCAGATGTCATTAGTAATGTGAACAAGGACTTCCATGAACTATGAACGGATTCCACAGACATCTAACATGGACCTCTATAGAAGCTGTCATCTAACACAGAGCATTCAGAGGTGTCAGTTAAGAGTGAAGATGGAAGTTCCTCCCCAACAGCACTTGAGTGTTCAACTTTGAGAATGTTCTCTTGTTTATGATGCAGTATTTGCGGCACTTGAAATTGCTATAGAGATTTAGACAATAGGAACTTACCCAACATACCACCTTTCTTCTCATCTGAAGAAATTAGGGTCAACATTATCATCATATATTATGAGGTTAATGGCAAACACTACATTACTGTATATGAGTAGATTAATTTGATTAATTTATGGGTCAAACATATTAGTAAATCGTTTAAATATTTTGTGGTCCATAATCTCCTGCCTCTCATTCATATCTCTTCTAGATTAGAAAATTTACAACATTAACCATTCATAACATTCACTATTGGCTATAACTCTTGTGCTCAGTTTGAGTAAAGAAAGTAATTAAAAGTAACTAACTTGCTATGTTTCTTTGTTAGTAACTACAAAAGCCAAGTAGACCCAGTTGAGCTGACATCTGGGCCCTTAGTCATAAAACACTGGGTAGTATTTCCTTAAACAAGGCGACATGACAGTTCTCTTTATGCTAGCATGACATTGGCCAGCTTTCTACCTTTGTTCTGAAAATGCATTTGGCATGAAGTAACATATTATAAAAAATTAACATGGTACATTTTAATTTTTTATTTATGCTTATTGATGTTTAGTAGAAAAAGTGCCCAGTATGCCTTAAAAAGACAAATAATCAATATGCACATTTATAATATCTGTCATAATGGAAAACCGCACCTATCTCGTTAATTGAATATAACATTGAGAGGAATCGTCAAATAATATTTGAATTATCACTGACATAAACATACAGACTAATAACCTTTAAGATTATGTAAGCAAGTATTTTTGAAGTTATTGTTAATTTTTAAAAATATACTCTGCTTATAACCTTATATTGAAATATACTTAATTAAATAAAATAACACAATAAATTATTTGTGAAGAGAAATGGTGTAGCTGGCTCACTTCCAGTGTAAAGTTGTTGTCACAATTCTGTTTCTGTTTACAACCGTCAGTTACTAAGAGTCTGTAGGCTTTGAGTCGACTCTACTTCATCAGATAATCAGAGCTAATGCAAGCTGCATTATCAGAAAAGCTCTTGCATTCTACTTCAGGGAAGATCCTAGAGGTCTGGCTCAACAAGTCTCTGACAGCAGGATTTGAGAAAAATAAAGGAAAAGAAAGAAATGCATTAATTAAAATTTCCAAATACTTGAAAAGAAAAATCCTTTGAATCCATTGGTGTCCTTTCATGTAGTAAAAAGTTATGAGATTAAAAAGAATGATATGGAAGTATTTGGGAGACGATTTCAAACACAACTGGAAGACGTTCTAATTCAATCCAGCCAAGGTGAAACTCTTAAAGCTATAGACATTCAGGGGAAACACTAGAAGACGTTTTCTATAAGAACACAAAATACTACTTATTAAATCAAAGTCATTCTAAGTCAACAAATGCTAGAGAAACCTCAGACCACAGAGAAGTTACTCAGAGATTACCTAAATGCTTAGAGGAAAAGGTCCCTAGTACATCCTCAAAAATGACAAACATGGTATTCTCAATGGAAAGAAATTGGTGGCCTGGGAAGTGCTTACTGCTCAGTAAAGAATAGATGCACTGACAAACACAAAGACAAGCAAACTGGTCATCTGCTAAAGGTACAGGGATGATGAGATGAGTAGACAGAATCTCCATAGTGGCTGCTGGACCCCCTTGTGCGGTGTTTGCTTAGTGTGTGTGAAGACCTTGCCACAGTCTCCAGAAGTTGGGAGGAAGGCAGTTACAGCATTAGGAGAAATATGAGCAAAGTAAGCAAGCACCGGAAGGCAGAGCTAAAGTTTCAAGAATCGCAAGGGCTCACAGGTGTTGTCTATACAATACAAACACAGCATTCTTGAAGACTTAATCAGGATCCCTATTACAGACAAGTTAAAACTATGAGCCAATGTCTAGCAGGCTGGGAGATGCTATTCAGTGGTTGAATTTATGAGGACTGAGACATATAAGACAGGGGATATGTTTAAAGAAGTGACATATCCCATTTAGTTAGGTACTGAGGAAATTAGAATAGTGTAGAAACGCAAAGCTTTGAAAAAAAAAGTTAGTAAATGATATGTGATAGTGTAACTCATGGGAGTTCTGACAGGAGTTGGTGAAAAATCTGCAACAGCCAGGTGATGAGTCCGTAAGTGTGCTGTGCATGTCAGTTGCAATATGAATGTTTGCTTCCTACCTCTCAGGTGCTGCTCAAACCAGGTTTAAAGAATGAACTAGAGCCCTGCAAAGGTGGGGTCTGTGGAATCTCCATCTGGCTGCGAGTGTATGCAAGACCCAGGGGAAAAAGACCTTCTCTTAAGGTTTTAATGAAACATCTCTGAGACAATCTTAGCTTGTGTGCATACACTTTATTCTGGATGGACAAGAACTATCGATGAACCTTGGAGAGTGGGAAATTTTCAGGGTAATTGTAAAATAATTAGCTGGAGTTTAAGTTATTTTTAATGCAAAAGGTTAAGGCCTGGTGAGTAGGAGATCCAAGCAGTAAGGAGGCAGAGATTCCTGCACAGAGCACAGGGAAAGGGCACCCCTAACATGCCTGATCCATGGACCAGGAACCCAGCATAGGGACTTCTGTTCCCACCCAGGGGCCTTGGGACGCAGAACAGGGTTCCGACCATCTGCCACCTGGACCAGTGGAGATCAAAACACCAAGTGCCCAAAGCAAAGAAAAAATACTAAAAGCAGTAAGGGAAAAAGGTCAGGTAACATATAAAGGCAGACCAATCAGAATCACACCCAATTAATCAACAGAGACTATGAAAGCTAGAAGAGCCTGGACAGACATCATGCAGAGCCTGAGAAAGCACAAGTGCCAGCCCAAGCTGCTATAAACTGCAAAACTATCCATCACCATTGATGGAGAGATGAAGATATTCCAAGACAAATGTAAATTTACACAATATCTAACCACAAACCCAGCACTACAACAAATTATAGGTGGAAAACCCAATACAATATGGGGAACTACATCCTATTAAAAACAAGAAAATCCTAAGCAAGAAATCCTAGATAAGAAAGAGACACAGACACAACTCAACCTACAAAAACAATAATAGGAGGAAACAGAAAACACTATTCCTTGATATCTATTAACATAAATTGACTCAACTCCCGCATAAAGAGACATAGGCTATCAGACTGGATACATAAACAAAATCCAACATTTTGCT
Organism: Micromys minutus; assembly: GCF_963924665.1. Taxonomy (NCBI): domain Eukaryota; kingdom Metazoa; phylum Chordata; class Mammalia; order Rodentia; family Muridae; genus Micromys; species Micromys minutus. The sequence continues at coordinate 8,511,349 of NC_137985.1, forward strand.
GCATGCAGGAAACTTATCGCAGAGACAAAGATAGACATTATCTCAGAGTAAAAGGTTGGGAAAAAAACTTCCAAGTAAACAGCCCTAAGAAGCAAGCTGGAGTGGCTATTCTAATATCAAAAAAAGTAAATTTCAAACCAAAACTTATCAAAAGAGATAAGGAAGGACACTATTTACTCATTACAGGGGAAATCTACAGGAGGAACTCTCAATCATTAACATATATGCTTCAAATACAAAAGCACCACATTCATAAAAGAAACCCTAACAAAGCTCAAAAAATACATTTCACCCCACACAATAATAGTGGGAGACTTTAATAACCCACTCTCACCAATGGACAGATCATGGAAACAGAAACTGAACAAGAACACTGTAAAACTAGCAGAGACTATCAACCACTGGCAATTAATAGATATCTAAAGAACATATCATCCTAAAGTAAAAGAATACACCTTTTTCTCAGCACCCATGGCACCTTGTCGAAAATTGACCACATAATTGGACACAGAACGAGTCTCAATCGATATAAAAAAATTGAAATACTCCCATGCATCCTCTCAGATCACCATGGTCTACAGCTGGTCTTTAACAACAACAAAGACAACAAAAAGCCCACATACACATGGAAACTAAACAATGCTCTGTTAAACCATAGCAGCGTCAAAGAAGAAATAAAAAATGAAGTTAAGGATTTTCTAGAATTTAATGAAAACAAAAACACAACATAGCCAAACCTATAATTCAATGAAAGCAGTACTGAGAGGAAAACTCATAGCTCTAAGTGATTCCAAAAAGAAACTGGGGAGAGCTTAAACTAGCGACCTGACAGCACAGTTGAAATCTCTAGAACAAAAGGAAGCAGATACACTCAAGAAGAGTAGACAGCAAGAAATAATTAAAATTAGGGCAGAAATAGACCAAATAGAAACAAAAGAAACCATCAAAAGAATCAACAAAACCAAGAGCTGGTTCTTTGAGAAAATCAACAAGATAGATAAACCTCTAGCCAGATTAACTAGAGGGCAAAGAGAGAGTATAAAATCAGAAAGGAAAGTGGAGACATAACAACTCAAACTGAGGAAATTCAAGAAATCATCAGATCCTACTACAAAAGCTTATACTCCACCACAATGGAAAATCTGGAGGAAATGGATGGATTCCTAGACAGATACAAGATCCTAAAGTTAAACCAGGACCAGGTTAATCATCTAAATAATCACATAACACCTAAATAAATAGAAGAAGTCATCAAAAGCCTCCCAACCAAAAAAAGACCAGGTCCAGACGGGTTCCATGCAGAATTTTATCAGACATTTATTGTGGACATAACACCAATACTCTCGAAATTATTCCACAAGATAAAATCAGATGAAGTACTACCTAACTCATTTTTGAGGCTAAAAAAACCCTCGTTCCTAAACCATGCAAAGACCCTACAAGGAAAGAGAACTTCAGACTAATCTCACTTATGAATATTGATGGAAAAATACTCAAAAAATCCTTGCAAACCGAATCCAAGAATACATAAAAATATTCATTCATCATTACCAAGTTGGCTTCATCCCTGGGATGCAGGGATGGTTTGATATAAGAAAATCCATCAATGTAATCCACCATATAAACAAACTCAAAGAACAAAATCACATGATCATCTCACTAGATGCTGACAAAGCATGTGACAAAATTCAACACCCCTTCATGTTAAAATTCCTGGAAAGAACAGGAATCCAAGGTCCATACCTAAACATAGTAAAATCAATATACAGCAAACCAAGAGTCAATATCAAACTTAACTTAACTTAATGGTGGGAAACTTGAAGCAATCCCACTAAAATCAGGGACTCAACAAGGCTGCCCACTCTCCCCCTACCTATTCAACATAATTCTGGAAGTCCTGGCTGGAGCAATTAGACAGCAAAAGGAGTTCAAGGGGATACAAATTGGAAAGAAGAAGTAAAAACATCACTCTTTGTTGATGACATGATAGTGTACTTAAGTGACCCCACAAATTCCACCAGAGAACTCCTACAGCTGATAAACAAGTTCAGCCAAGTGTCTGGATACAAAACTAACGCAAACAAATCAGTAGCCTTCCTATATTCAAAGGACAAACATGTGGAAAAAGAAATTAGGGAAAAGATACCCTTCACAATAGTCACAAAAACTATGAACTACCTTGGTGTGACTCTAACTAAGCAAGTTAAGAACCTGTATGACAAGAACTTCAAACCTCTAAAGAGGGAAATCAAGGAAGATCTCAGAAAATGGAAAGATCTTTCATTCTCATGTATTGGAAAGATCAACATTTTAAAAATGTCCATCCTACCAAAAGCAATCTACAGATTCAATGCAATCCTCATCATAATTTGAACCCAGTTCTTCATTGAGTTGGAAAGATCAATATGCAATTTCATCTGGAATAACGAAAGACCTCAAATAGTCGAATCCATCCTCAACAACAAAAAAACAACTGCGGGAATCACTATCCCTGACCTCAAGCAGTATTTCAAGGCAAATGTGCTGAAAACTGCATGGTACTGGTACAGAAATAGGCATGTGGATCAATGGAATAGAATAGAAGATCCAGAAATGAGTCCTTCCACTTCTGGGTATATACTCCAGAGACACTCCAATATACAACAAAGATACTTGTACCACAATGTTCATAGCAGCTCTATTTATAATAGCCTTAAGCTAGAAAGAACCCAGATGTCTTTCAGTAGATGAATGGATACAAAAATTGTTGTACATTTACACAATGGTGTACTACTCAGCCATCAGAAACAATGACTTAACCAAATTCTTAAAAAAATGGTTGCATCTAGAGAATATCATCCTGAGTGAGATAACCCAGTCACAAAATAACAGACATAATATGCAGTCACTGATAGTGGGATGCTAACACCAGAGGCTAGGACTGCTCCAGAAACAACTCACAGACTGTGTGAAGTTCAAGAAAAAAAGAAAACAAAACAAAAACAAACAAACCAAAAAAAAAAGTCATGCTCAATTCTTACACACCAAGAAAACATAGACTAGTTCCTGGATACCTCCTGTTTTACATGTACTTTTTGCTCATTTTAACTAGTAAGACCTTAATGCAGAGTATCAAACCTTAAAAAAAAGAAAAAAAAAAAAAAGCCAAGCACTAACACAATTGTATTTGTATACATTTATGGAAAAATGTTAAAATTTTTTTCTTTTATCTTTGTTTTTTAAAATAAAGTTTAAAAAAAAAAGTTATTTTTAATGCCTCATTTGTATGGGAGGGCATTCCAAAAATCACAGGTATTTCCTGGGTGGATTCTTATTGGCAAAGTTGAAGATGTACTTTTATGTCTGCTGAGGACTTCTTGATCTTCTTCAGGAAGAAGTGGTGAAAGCTCAGATTCCCAAGACAAGATGACAGAAGGGAAAGCCCTACTCAAAAAGGGAGTTCTCTATTTTGTGCCAAGCCAGAAGAGCTATGTGGACATGGTAGATTGGATCTTAATTAGCATTGCTTACACACAAGCACACACACACACACACACACACACACACACACACACACACACACACACACACACACATACATGCATTAGATACTTCCAATGAGCAGCCTTTAACAAATCATAGCTGTGAGAGAAAGCCAAGGTGGATTTCAGCCTTTCAGATTCATCATGTCTAAAACTAGTTAAGATTTAGGTTCCATCTTCCAAACAACTCAGTGAATAACTATCAAGCTGAGCTTTCCTCACATTCCTGACCTGCAAATTAAAGTTATTGCTTATAGGTAATATATTTTTATATGTTCTAATAAAATTTATAATTAGTACAATAATTAAATTTGTAATTAATTTTTTCCACACATATGCTTTCATAACCTGCAGCCTGAGATGGGTTCATTAGCAGTTTCTAACATTTTAAATACAGGAAGTACAAATCTCACAGAAATTATAACAGGGCATTTATTTCTGTCTTGTGATGTAATGTAAGCTTTCCATTTATAAAAAAATGCAAAGTTTTTTGCTAGATATATGACTCAGTCATTCAGTGTCCTTCTTGCTCTTTCAGTAGACCCAGGTTCAGTTTTCAGCACCTACATGGTAGCTCACAACTGCCTATAACTATAGTTTCAGAAGATCAGTTACACTTTTCTGCCTTCCACAGGAAAATTCATGCTCAAAGTGCACAAACCTACACTCAGGAAAACACACAGGCAACTTTTATCATGATTTTAATAGCCTAGTAAATTTATAAACTACATATGAATTGCAAGAATAGAGACAAACTAATACCTGATAGGTTAGCCTGAGAATCCCTATTTTATTCATGCCGAAAACATTGTTTGAGAATTTAAAAACCATTGTAAATGAGCATATTAACTGTTTAAAAGAGAAAATTTAGTAATCATAATTGCATCAGAAGAAAACCACAGGATAAATTTCAGCATTCAGGCTGAAAAACTCCCTTAGCAAATTAATAATCTTCCATGTACATATTCATTCTTATTATAAGTAATTACTATGCATATATATGTATATTATGAACTAGATGATAGATAGATAGGTAGGTAGGTAGGTAGATAGATAGATAGATAGATAGATAGATAGATAGATAGATAAATGATGGATGGATGGATAGATAGATAAAAGATGGATGGATGGATAGATAGACAGACAGACAGATAGATAGAGGCATCAATGGGGCTTATAAGAGGTTTTGAGAGAGGATATAAGAAGAATAATGGAGGAAGTTTAAACAAAATGGCAATAAGTTAGCAGAAAAAAGAAAGAGATTAAGAAGGGACAATTATCCCAGCAAATACTCTGAGAAAGCCCCCACTGAAACCTGCAACCTTGGAATCTTACTTGATGTACTTCTGACTTCGTCCTTGTCCCTTCTATTCAACATATGGAATGACTTATTTTACTGTCATATTTGGGAATCACTGTCAAAAATGAACTTCTTTGGAATTCCTTCTATTGCTATATCTTCAAGGATACAGCCAGTGCAGAAGCTCCTCCAGGAAGATATTTGTAAATATCAGATGATGGAAAGCCATAGTCAGTCCTTGTCCCTATGATGAATGAAAAAACTTTCTAACTTTTTTGATCCTTTCTAAGTTGATTCTGAAACTGGTTTAAAAAATATCTTGTGGCACTCATAAATTTTCCCAATATCGCAAATGTGCAAAATAAACTGACAAAGAAAATGAACTGCAGGTGATCAAGAAGATGTGAAATAGCACCTGCAGATAGACCTCCATGGTGGACAGAGTCATCTGAACAGCTGGTGTTCACATACTTTATAACACAGGGACTTGGGTGATACAGAAATTCTGAACATTCTTGAATGAGGCAGTAAATGGATGTGTGAACATGTATCAAACACTACACTGCTCACATTACAAATTCTGGGATAGTCCTATTTAAAATATAAGAAAAATCAATACATTATTTTTATGTTAACATGATTCGACCCAGAAAATATAATGGGGAATGGGGCTAGTAAATAATTAACTATTAATCCTACTGATTCATGAGCATATGAGGTCTTTTCATTTTCTGGAATTGTCTACAGTTTCAGTGTCCAGTGTCTTAAAGGTTTCTTTGTTCAAAGTTTCACTTCTTTGTTTAGATTTTTTACAAGTTATTTTATTTTATGCTATGTGGGGAGCCATGGCTAAGGAAATAGCCAAACTACAGCCATCTTGACACAGAAGCCTGTGAACAGCTGCACCCCCGCCTGTGGGAACCTGACATTTTTCCTGAGCCTTCCTGGAAGCACCACAATGGGCCCTGGCAAGAATAACTACCAGGTGACAAAACAGGACATTCCAGAAAAATCACGAGACCTTCGGCAATAGACTGCAGCACCACCCTCTTCCATGTTCTGAAGATTTTGTGAAATTCCACTGCATCCTGCCTTTCCCCTTCTTAAGCCTATATAAGCTGTAAGCATTCTATCCTCAATGAAGCCTAGACATCATCCAGACTGACTCTGTGTCATTCTTGACATGCTTGGCTTCCTTTCTCTCTCACCCCCATGACTTTTGGGATGAGGCCTCTTCAGGACCCTAAATAACCTGACCTGCTGGACAGGTCAACGCTATTGTGACTTTCATTGTCCACCTTATTAGTGAAGGAATGGCAACAGTACCTTTCCATTCACATCCCTGCTCTTTTGGAAATAAAGGCATATGGTAAGCAGAGCCGTTCATTAACAGGATGCATGAGGAGTTGTGACATCAACTAAACAATGGGAAAAAAAATTCAGGTCTCAACTAACCTCTGCCAGTAGGCAGCCTCATAGATTTGAGAAAGATTCTCTTACAAAAATGGACTTAAAATCTGAATCTTCATAGATTTTGTTTTACTAGTAAAATATTAATTAATGCTACTTTTGTGATATTTCTATTTTTTCAAGTTTTTTCTTTAATTTCAGTAGAAAAGAGTAGGGAGCTGTTTGTGCCGCACCCAAATATGGTGCCAGCTTCCCACCGAGAACTCAGCAAACAGAGCTGTTGCCCAGCCAAGAGACTTAATGCGCATGCGCCACATATGTCACAGCCCAATCTTGGGGCACGTGATTGAGCCACTGGAGGATACACCAATCAGGTAGCAACACAAGTCTATTAGGCATTTATAAGCAATGCATTTCTCTCCCATGAGAGAGATAGTGGAGAGATTGTGGGAGACACCACGTGGAGAGATGGCAGAGAGATACCACGTGGAGAGAGACCCGATAGTTGAGATTGCGTGAGATCCCACATGAAGAGAGACCCGATAAGAGAGATTGCGGAAAGATCCCACGTGGAGAGAGACTGGGCAGAGAGATCTCACGTGGGAGACTGCACGTGAGAGGTCGCCTATACAGTAGACCCTGGTAGGGATTCCCCGGCTCAGAGAGAAGTTTCCTGCTCAAGAAGTCCCCTGCTCAGAGTGCTGTGCAATAAAGGTTGTCCGCAGAAGAATCTGTTTGTTTGTTGCACCCCTGTTCCTATCGGCTGGAAGAGTGGGTGCATGACAAGTGGTGCCGAAAATCCCGGGAGTGGCAAGGGGAACCTTCAGGCCGCTGAACTAGATTCAGAACTGCGGAAGAATTAAAAGGTAAGTTCTGAGAGACATGTCACTCTTTAGCTTTTATGGGGTGCCAAAAGAACATGCCAAAAACTTAGGCATGTCTCTTCTTGGATTTTCTCCGGCCGTAGAAGGGTTATTGCTTGCGTTTGTGGTAACTGTTATAACATTACTGTTGTGGAAGTTATCTAGATGAAAAGTTAGCACGCAGCACCTAGAGGGTGGGTCAGAAACAGAACGTGATAAAGAAAAAGAAAGGGAGGTAGTCTCCGAGAGACATGTTCAAAACAAGTCAGAAATGGAGAAATGGCAAAAAAAATTTAAAAAGGTAGTCTCTGAGAGACATGTTCAAAACAAGTCAGAAACGGAGAGGTGGTGGCGGAAAAACCGCTGAGAGAAGAGAGGATCTCATCAGGGGAAACAGAGTACAAGTTTCCCCGAGAGGATGCTTTGTATCCCTTAAAGGAGCAAAAGGCCCTAGAGCTGGCAAAAAAAGATCACAAACTGAATTTCAATTTGAGGAAATTTTAGAAAAACAAGAGACAAAAGAATTTGGGGCAGAGCAGTTTCAGGGGAAACAAAAAAACTTTAACAAAACAAAAGGCACTCTCTGCCTTTCCACCTCATGCTGAGAGGAAGTGTGAATTCTCCTTTTGTCCTCCAGAGACATACCATGCCCTCAGGCAAAGGTTTCAGGTGTTTGAGGAGAATAACAACATCCGCAGTTATCACCCTCTAGAACATAAACAAGTCAAAGAGTTGGCAGAGTCAGTCAGAGTTTATAGACTTACTGCTAATTATTCAAAAAACCTAGATAGGCTGATGCCACCTAGATTGCCTACATTGCCAGTTGCTGGCCTATTTCCAGCCAAAGGGTAATTTGTTTATTCCAGCCCAACCTAAGTGGTCACATTTTTGTATAAGAAAAAGAGACTCAGCACTACATCCTTAGACTGGCTGTCAATCTCAGGGAGTACGTTGGGCAGTTAATGGCCTCTTTAATTTTTCTCCTAATATAGGAACTGTTTATAATAATACCTAAAAGAAAAATTGATCTGGTTCAAAAACGGATGGATATATTGTGGCAGGTTGCCCAGTTGGGCTGCCAGTAAAAATTCTCAAGATTATGTGTGACCAATACTCAATATTTTGTACATGTGTCTATTGATACTTGTTCAAGAGTTATTTTTGCTTCTCCTTTATCAGGAGAAAAGGCTTCTCATGTTATTACTCATTGTTTTAAAGCGTGGAGTGCATGGGGCATTTCTAAAGTGTTATAAACAGACAATGCTCCTGCATATACCTCAGCAAAATTCAACCAATTTTGCCATCACATGGGAGTTTCACTCCTGACAGGATTGCCTTATAATCCTCAGGGTCAAGGCATCATTGAACGTGCCCATCGAACCCTAAAGGTTCATTTAAACAAACAAGCAGGGGGAATTAGAGAGATACCCCCTACGCCTAAAATGGCCATTTCTACTATACTTCTTACTTTAATTTTTTAAAATTTGGACGCTCATGGCCATTCAGCTGCCAAGCGCCATGGACAATAGCCTGTGCAACCTAAAGAGCTAGTGAAATGGAAAGATGTCCTCACTGGTAATTGGAAAGGCCCGGATCCTATTTTAATATGATCCAGGGGAGCTATTCGTGTTTTTCCACAGGGAAAAGAAAGTCCAATTTGGGGCCCAGAACGTCTAACACGTCGAGTGCTACCAGAACAAGAAGCTGTTCCACCTGCTTCTGATGAGCCTGTCCTGCATGACGATTCAAGCGGAACTGAGTTGGAAGTTTCTGTCGGTGTTCCCAAAACCGATGCCCATGTTCCTTAATGCATAACTATTTTCTTGTTTGTTTGTCACCAGTGTAACCTTTGATGTACTGTACTTGCCCTTAGACACAGAGATAGCAGGGTAATGGGGATTATAGAACTCTTGCCTTATCAAGTAATTTTGGCATGCTTTTGTGCAGAGAGACTGTGTTTCTGCTCTAGATGGTGTGCAAACTCCGTACTCAACAATAACGTGACATAGTGGTCATAGCACAAGCTCTTGCTGCACTCGAAATGGGCACCTCTCCCTCTGTTTGGCTTAGTATGCTTAGGAAAAGTGTTGGGTCTGTGTATGGATAGCCCCTGCACCCTGAGCCTTCGAGGCATTGCACCAGGAATGGGTGTCCTACACTAAGGCAGCCTTTGCACCCTGCAGGGCTTCTTCCCATTGGACGCAGGAAGGTGGCTTACCCAAAAATTATTACTGATCATGGTCTTGAATCCAAAAGGTCCAACAAGAGCCTGATGGTTGATCGGCCATGTTTTTATTTAAAAAAGTAGGGGGAGATGTAGGAAGCTGTTTGTGCCGCACCCAAATATGGCACCGGCTTCCCGCCATGAACTCGGCAAACAGAGCTGTTGCCCAGCCAAGAGACTTAATGCGCATGCGACACATACGTCACAGCCCAATCTCGGGGCACGCAATTGAGCTACTGGAGGATGCACCAATCAGGTAGCAACACAAGTCTCTTAGGCATTTATAAGCAGTGCATTTCTCTCCCACAAGAGAGATAGTGTAGAGATTGCAGGAGACACCTCATAAAGAGATGGCAGAGAGATACCACGTGGAGAGAGACCCGATAGTTGAGATTGTGGGAGATCCCACGTGGAGAGAGACTGGGCAGAGAGATCGCACGTGGGAGACTGCACATGAGAGGTCGCCTATACAGTAGACCCTGGTAGGGAGTCCCCGGCTCAGAGAGAAGTTTCCTGCTCAAGAAGTCCCCTGCTCAGAGTGCTGTACAATAAAGGTTGTCCTCAGAAGAATCTGTTTGTTGTTGCATGCCAGTTCCTACAGGCGGGAAGCGTGGGCGCATGACAGAAAAGGTAAGTACATTTTCAGTGAGGGAAGTAACCAAGTAAGTATGTATTCAACTATTCATTAGTTCATTAATTTATAAATATGTACTTTTCCAATTTGACATGAGTTGCAATGTCTTTTTGAACATTGTACATACGTTGCAGTCCATGGGTTTCAAAAGAGAATGTGAACTTACATGGATAAGAATATAGAACAAAATATGGTTGCAGTGGGGGATGAGTATGGTCACAACACATTGTATAAAAATTTTAAAGCATTAGAAAACTATTATTTCAACGTGACAGCACAGCTAAAAGCCCTAGAACAAAAGGAAGCAGATATACCAAAAAGAGTAGATGGTAGAAATAATCAAAATTAGGGCAGAAAAAGACCAAATTGAATAAAAAATAACCATTGAAAAAAATCAACAAAACCAAGATTTGGTAATTTGAGAAAATCAACAAGATTGATATAACTCTGGCTAGACTAACTAGAGGGCAAAGAGAGAGTATACAAATTAACAAAATCAAAAAGGAAAGTGGGGACATAACAACTAAAATTGAGGAAATTCAAGAAATCATCAGATCCTACTACAGAAAGTTATACTCCACAAAATTGGAAAATCTGGAGGAAATGGATGAATTCCTAGACAGATACAAGATCCCAAAGTTAAACTAGGACCAAGTAAACTATCTAAATAACCCTATAACACCTAAAGAAATAGAAGAAATCATCAAAAGCCTCCCAACGAAAAATAGCCCAGATCCAGACAGATTCAGTGCAGAATTTTATCAGACATTTATTGGGGATATAACACCAATACTCTCCAAACTATTCCAAAAGATAGAATCAGATGGAATACTACCTAACTAATTTTTTGAGGCTACAATAACCCTCGTACCTAAACCACACAAAACCCTACAAGGAAAGAGAACTTCAGACCAATCTCACTTATGAACATTGATGCAAAAATACTCAACAAAATTCTTGCAAACCGAATCCAAGAACACATCAAAACCATCATTCATCATGACCAAGTAGGCTTCATCCCTGGGATGCAGGAATGGTTTAACATAAGGAAATCCATCAATGTAATCCACCATAAAAACAAACTCAAAGATCAAAATCACATGGTCATCTCACTAGATGCTGAGAAAGCATTTGACAAAATCCAACACCCCTTCATGTTAAAAGTCCTGGAAAGAACAGGAATCCAAGGTCCATACCAAAACATAATAAAAGCAATATTCAGCAAACCAACAGCCAACATCAAACTTAATGGCGAGGAACATGAAGCAATCCCACTAAAATCAGGGACTCGACAAGCCTGCACATTCTCTCTCTACCTATTCAACATAGTACTGGAAGTCCTGTCTCGAGAAATTAGACAGCAAAAGGAGATCAAGGGGATACAAATTGGAAAGGAAGAGATAAAAACATCACTCTTTGCCGATGACATGATAGTGTACTTGAGTGACACTAAAAATTCCACCAGAGAACTCCTACAGCTGATATAAAAGTTCAGCAAAGTGGCTGGATACAAAATTAACTCAAACAAATCAGTAGCCTTCCTATACTCAAAGGACAAACATGTGGAGAAAGAAATTAGGGAAAAGGTACCCTTCACAATAGTCACAAAAACAATGAAATACCTTGGTATGACTCTAACTAAGGAAGTGAAAAACCTGTATGACAAGAACTTCAAACCTCTAAAGAAAGAAATTGAGGAGGATCTCAGAAAATGGAAAGATCTCCCATGCTCATGGATTGGAAAGATCACCATCTTAAAAATGGCCATCCTACCAAAAGCAATCTACAGATTCAATGCAATCCCCATCAAAATTCCAACTCAGTTCTTCAAGGAATTGGAAAGATCATTGTGCAATTTCATATGGAATAACAAAAGACCTAGAATAGCGAAATCCATCCTCAACAACAAGAAAACATCTGCAAGAATCACTATCCTGACCTCAAGCTATATTATAAAGCGATTGTGTTGAAAACTGCATGGTACTTGTACAGAAATAGGCATGTGGATCAATGGAATAGAATAGAATATCCAGAAATGAGCCCTCATGTATATGGTCACCTGATTTTTGACAAAGGAGCCTTAAACATTCAATGGAAAAAGAACAGCCTATTCAACAAATGGTGCTGGTCCAACTAGCACTCAGCATGCAAAAGAATGAAAATAGTCCCTTTCTTATCTCCTTGTACTAAGCTCAAGTGTACGTGGATCAAAGATCGCCACATTAAACCAGATACAATGAAACTATTAGATGAGAAAGTAGGGAAAACTTTAGAACACATAGGCACAGGAGAAAATTTCCTGAACAAAACACCAATGGCTCAAGCTCTAAGGTCAAAGATTATCAAATGGGACTTAATGAGATTGCAAATTTTCTGTATGACTAAGGACATTATCAAAAAAACAAAACGGCAACCAACAGAATGGGAAAAGATCTTTACCAGCACCACATCATATAGAGGCCTAATATCCAAGGTATACAAGGAACTCAAAAAGCTAGACACCAGAGAATCAAATAACCCTATTAAAAAATGGGGTACAGAGCTAAACAAAACGTTCTCAGTTAAGGAACACCGAATGGCCTAGAAACATGTGAGGAAGTGCTTGACATCCTTAGCCATCAGGGAAATGCAAATCAAAACAACCCTGAGATTCCACCTCACACTAATCAGATTGGCCAAGATCCAAAACTCAGATGACAGAAGATGCTGGCCAGGTTGCGGAGAAAGAGGAACACTTCTCCACTGTTGGTGGGTTTGCAAGCTAATACAACCACTCTGGAAATCTGTCTGGCGATACCTCAGAAAATTGGATATAGTACTACCTGAAGACCCAGCTATTCAACTTCTGGGCATATACCCCAGAGACACTTTAATACACAACAAAGATACATGCACCACAATGTTCATAGCAGCTATATTTATACTAGCCAGAAGCTGGAAAGAACCCAGATGTCCTTCAGAAGATGAATGGATACAAAAATTGTGGTACATTTACACAATGGAATACTACTCAGCCACCAGAAACAATGACTTAACCAAATTCTTAAGAAAATGGCTGTATTAGAGAATATCATCCTGAGTGAGATAACCCAGTCACAAAAGAACAGACATAATATGCAGTCACTGATATTGGGATGCTAACCCCAGAGGCTTGCACTCCCCCAGAAACAACTCAAGTCCAAGAAATAAAGAAAACAAAAAAAAATATATATATATTTACCAAACAAGAAGACTTTAACTATTTCCAAGTTTCGTTTTGTTTTGCATGTACTTTACGCTCATTGTAACTATTAGGTTTTCAATGCATACTGTCAAGCCCTTGAAAAAATCAAGTACTAACTAAAAAGTATATTCACATAGTTTTATGCAAAAATTATTTTAATATCTGAAAAAACAGCGCTGACAAAAATGTATAATTTTAAGCAAAAAATGTTTAAAATCTGTACATTTATCTTTGCTTTGTTAAATAAAGTTATTTTAAAAAGGGAATTTTATTATATGCAATTGAGAAATAAAATAAAATAATAAAGTCATTAAATTTAAGATAAAAAAAGAAATCTATTATTTAAAAAATAACTAGGAAAATGTTTTGATAGATTTTACATATCTAAGATAACACTAAGATAATAAAGTTATATGTAAGTATCACTTGCTGCTAATTCAGGAATCTTCATTTATATTATCTTTTATCATTTTTAGTGGGTAGTTTATGTATTTACACTTCAAATGTTACCAGCTTCCTATTCCCACCTCCAATACCCCCCTGCTTCTATGAGGATGCTCCCACCTCCCCACGCTGGCATTCCCCTACACTGGGGAAAGGAGCCTTCGAAGGACCAAGGGCTTTTGCTCCTATTGATTCCAGACAATGCCATCTTCAACTACAGTATTATTTATCAGATATAAACTACTTAAAATTCAGTTTTCTATGGTGATGCCCAAAGAGAATGACATGTGAACTTCTAAGAGCTATATATGCCAAAAACTATCAATCAATAAAGTTAAAAGTGCCTGCCAAGCCCCAGGGTGACACTGGTGGCAGGACACATGTGCAGCCTCCCATCATTAATGTGTGTTTCAGCCTCAGTCTTTCCTTCTGCAGATTCTATGCATGTTGTCCCCTTTAGCTTAAATCCCTTCTGCAGGTTTGATTCATTTCTTCCAATCTTACATTAGAACAAAGAAAATGTGTCTTTATTACTAGTTTTATGTTGCATGTGGAAAATGCTTGTGGCTATCGTGTTGGCTGGTGCTTACAGTTTGGCACGACTTTAGTTTGTATTAGTGATTGGTTGTTGCTGTTGTCATACATGGGTAGAAGTGCAGAATGCTAAACTGTTCTTACCACTGTCTCATACCCCGCCCTGCATGTTCCCCATGGGGAACAGCTGACTCCCACTTTCTGATAAACAGTGGAATATTCTGTTTCCCTAAGGCCTCTGGGTACAGGTGGATGTAGACTTTAACACTTAGGACTTATATGGATTTTTCTTCAGAGCAAGCTATGGCTTCCATTGCCTTTTCATTTTCTATATAAAATCATAATCAAATAGCATTAGATCTAGGATTATGTGTACATCTTGCTGATTAAACGAAGCACTGCTTCACAGTGTATCTAACACTATTTTGGTTCTAAATAGATTTATTTTTCTTTTCTCTGTGTAGTCTTGACAAATTGTTTTAAATTATTACACAGACTTACCAACATCTCATTAATTTTAGTTATTCCTAAAATCTTTCTCCTAGAATCTTTTCATTTCTACATATATCATTTCAAACGTTGTTCTAGTTTTTAGGTCCAGAAAGATGATACTCTATTCTTTCTAAAAATGTGAACTTCGAATATTTCATTCTGTTTTTCATACACTTAAGGAATATTTGCTTCAAGACATTTCCTTCTAAACATACCACTTCTTAGTTTTTTTTAAATGACTTGCCAAAACACATGCTGAAAAGTGAAAATTGAAATAAATAAACAAAACTACATACTTAATGAGAAGTCACCAAGTGCCATTTATTTTACTTCTTTATTCACAGCATCTAAATTAATTAATTTTTTTGTTGAAAATTAATTCCATAACCACACAATCTATGTTTCCTCAGTAATACAAATTGTTATTTTCTCACTATCAATTATTTTCATTAACAACATATTATAATATCAGAATTAATTAAACTTATGTGGCTTCTTTCTTTGCTCATTAAGATTCTATTGTGCAGCTAACATGTAGGAGCTGTACAGTTTCAATTACTCAGTGACTAGAAACTGAGCTTTCTTCTTGTTTGTGTTTTGGTGACAGAGAAATAAAGAGGAGTTCCTGAGAAGTATACTGACCTCATGTTCTCTCTTCAAGGAGGTAAGATCCACTGTTCCATGACATCGTGGCTCATGAGTGGAGGAAAGCTGAGCATTTTTGAGTTTCTAGGTTTTCTTTTTTCTTTTCTTTTTTTTTTTTTTTTTTTTTTGGATTTTAAATATGATAAGAGTCCTGTAATTTCTTATTTTATAAGCAATCTATTTTGTAGGAGCACATCCACATATAATGCACTCGTAATCAATTTCTTGACCCATGACTGCATGAATAATTTAAAAAAAAATTGAAAACAAAATGAAGCAAACCCTCTTTTCCACAGCCCAAATTCACCTTTCCTACTCAGACTTTATCGGTAGAAAATACTGGTTATTTTAGGCATTTTTCTGTCCCTTGGCTTTAAGTTTAATCAACTCTCTGTTTAGAGGTTACAAGAAATTACATGAATTAGTAGAATACTCAACTATAAGGTTTAATAAGTATCTCAAATATTAGAATTAATTGCAAATATCTGGAATATGTCTCTAAATGTTTTTTAAAGGACATGAATTTTGCAGCAACTTCACATTAGCGCCTCTCAGTCGTTACTCATGAGGAAGTCATCATTGTACTCTGAAGCACACATACATGAAATACAGAAGTATAAACATTTTCAAGATGAAAACACTCCATTCAAACAGCTAATAGAGTTAACAGCAGAAGTTTGGAGGTTAGCTGGTCGGTTCTTCTCTTTGTGATCAAGAGTTTCTTTTGAGAGAAGTAAAGTGGCATGGGTGTTTTGGAAAGGCCTTGTCAGGTTTAGTAATGAGAAAGAACTGCAGGCAAAGTTGACAAACAGGTCATAGTGGGGAGACAAACATTTTACCCCAAAGAAGGTCCAGGAACTATTTTAACACTCTTGTTTGAGGTATTTCTTGTAAAGAGATTTTTCTCTGCAGAAAATGTTTGCAGTGGTTCAATCAGTTGTGCTGGTATCTTTGGCTCTCAGGTAGTAAGACACATTCATGAGCTCCTTATTGATTCTTTCCTTTCTTAATTTGCCCTGTCTTTCTAGTTGCAGTAGACGGAAACGTGAGACTCAACATGGTTATATGTGAATCATCATGTAAATCTAAAGAATAGAGAAGGAAAGAGCACAAAATAGTTGAGACAACATAAAGCAAAATATCAAGGCATCCAGCTGGCATGCATGAGCAGCCGATATAAACAAGCAGGCTATATAAACCAAGACAGACCAGAAGTCAATGAAAGGGCTTAACAGAAAACAGAGAATGAGAATTTTAAAAAGTTTTGGGGTTTTTTGTTTTGTTTTAATTTTTTTTTCAGATTCAACTCTTTTTTGAAGGATATTCCCTAAAGTTATTGGGCACTTTAACTGTTAGTCATTCAAATGTGGTAAAAGCAAGCCACCTTAATGAATTATGGAGATGAAGATTAATATAATGAGATCCTTTTCTTTATCTCTTTCTCCTCTAGTCCCATTCCTTGTGGAAAAGAGAAGCAAGAGTTCAAGATATGTGCTGTAAGGAAGTGGCAAATAAAAGCAGAATGTCACTAGCCCAAGTAGTCACAACCACAGAATCAGTGAAAAGAAGCATATTGAAGAGAAGAAAACATTCACAGCATGTGTGGTAATACAAATAGTTAGGTAAAGTTGGCAAGAAAAAGGAACATTGATTTAGTTCATTGTATTATTTGTTAACTGATAAATTTCATTTCTTGATATTTCCATCTCAACTATGCTTTTAAAGAAAAGAGATACACTGCTGGTGTGTGTAATAGACTGGTTGCTAAGCAATGGGAGAGAGAAATAGTGAATTAGACTATCGAGGTATCTTATTGTCAGTAACAGAGCTTGATGACCTCAGTTTAATCCCCAGAATTCCCAGGGAATAGCTTGTCAAGTGGACAGTAGCAGTCACACACATACACACAATAAAAAGTAACAAAATGCTCATAAAACAAAAAAAAAAAAAAATACATGCAATAAGAAAATGTGGGATTGGAATTATTGGAATCTGTGGTATTATTTTCATCTTAAATATATTCATCAAATAAAACACATATTGAATATGTTTTTAGAATTTTAATGCTAAAATATTATATGATACTTTACGTTCAATTATGCAACTCTTTTTAAAAATTCTCACAGTAATTTCATAAATTTCTGGATGATAATTTATCTCTTTGTCATGTATCCATATAGTTTACACAATTTATGAATTCATTCACTTTCTCAGTAGATCATTCTGAAGCTTGAATTCTAAAGGGCAGTGTTTAATTTGTTTTATGACCACACTTACATTTTAAATAGCCTATTTGCATAGAAATTGCTGCTGCATAAAGCTGTTTCAAACAAATGTGGTCATTAGTTTCATAGTATCCTGGTACCATGGGTGGGTAATTTCAAAGATTTTGGAAGATGCATAGACTCATCAATCATGTTTAAGAAGCATGCCATGCCATTCTTTGTTAATCGATAATGAATCCAATATTGGACATCTGATCTCCTAGCTGCACAGTGTATTCTTGCAATTATGTGGAACTGTGGCATATCTAAAATTTTTACATAATATTTCAGTTAGATTTATTTATTTTTGTAAAAAGCTGATAAAGCAGAAATGATCTCATCTATACAAAGATCTGAAATATAAGTTTAATAATGTTTTATGTTTGTAAGTATGTATTCATAGTTCAGGCACAGTAATCTTTCAAAATGTAAAAGCAATTAAATGCAAACACCATTTAATCTATAAAATAAATCATTCAAAAATAACACATTAAACATAGAATAAATTCTAAATTTGTTAATGTGACTTACTTTTTCATTTTCCTATTAATAAAAATTGAATTCTTTTCTCAGACAATATATCCTGAATATTGTCTCTCCTCCCTCCACTCCTCCAAGTCCCTATCCACCTCCTGCTATCTCTTTCTGCATATCTCTCATTAGGAAGGAATAGTCTTCTAAGAGGCAATTAAATGTAACAAAATAAAACATAAGGAGAAGCAAAAATTGTCATAAAAAGTTTGACACAGCAGCTGTACAGCAGGAAAAGAGTACCGAGAC
Organism: Micromys minutus; assembly: GCF_963924665.1. Taxonomy (NCBI): domain Eukaryota; kingdom Metazoa; phylum Chordata; class Mammalia; order Rodentia; family Muridae; genus Micromys; species Micromys minutus. Next base: position 8,529,683 of record NC_137985.1, read on the forward strand.
CAGACACAAGAATAAGAGATACACTTGTTCTCACAGGCAGGAATCCCATTAATATAAAGCTAATAGCTATAATACATACACAGAAGAGAGGATACAGATCTCTGTGGATCCTGTGCCGGACTGTTGCTTCAGTCTCTGTGAGCTCTGATGTTCCTTGAGTACTTGAATCAGAGGGCCTTATTTTCCTGGTGCTCCTGCATCTCTGCTGGCTCTGTATCTGTTCCCATCTGCTGCCCAAGGAAGCTTCTCTGATGTTGACTCTATAAGGCACTGATCTGTAAGTATAACAGAATATTATTAGGAACCATTATTTATATATTTATATATATATATATATATATGTAAACAGTAAACAGTGTTTACAGCTTCCATGATGAGCTTCCCTCTGTCTGTATGAAGATATTCATGAAGATAAGAGCACCAAAAAAGAGCTATATTACACACACACACACACACACACACACACACATACAAATATAACCTTGTTCCTATCCCCTCCTGCTCTTAGTCTGCCCTTAATATCTATTCTATTTTCCCAATTCAAGCAAATTTATGAATTCTCCGATCAGACATGCCTCTTTACCTAACTTCTCTGAATCTACAAACTGTGGCTCTTATATTATTTACCTAATAGCTAATATTCCTTTATATTTGAATACATATTGTATATTTAAGTTTCTGGTTTTAAGTTACCTCACTCTTGATTTTTTCCCTAATTTCATCCATTTAGCTGCAAATTACATTATACTATTTTTTACACTGGTGAGTAATACTCTTTGTGTAAAGATACTATATTTTCTTTATCCATTTATCTATTGATAGAACTTATTATTTCCAGTTTCTAAGCAAATGTGGCTGAGGAAGTGACTGATAGGATGACGCATCCCATCGGTATATGTCCAGAAGTGTAGCAGGATCTTGAGTTAGAGCACTCCCAATCTCCCGAGGAACCTCCACACAGATTTACATTCCCAATAGCCATGAAAGAAGTGCTCTCTTCCCACACATCATTTTCAGCATCAACTGTCATTTGTGATACTGAACTTAGCCAATCTGATAGGTATAAGACGGTACTTCAAGTTGTGATTTCTATTTTTCCGATGGCTAAAGATTCTGTTTATTTCTTAAGTTTGTCTTGGACATCTTAGTTTTCTTTATTGAGAATTCTCTGTTTAGATCTGTATATCATTTCTATTTGAATTACATGGTTTTTGATGTTTTGTGTCTTGAATTCTTTATGTGTTTTCTATATTAGTTTTTTGTTGGATATAAAGTTGGTAAAAATCTTTTCTCATTCTCTATTCTGCTTCTTTGATTGACTGACAGTGTCTTTACTTTGCAGAATCTTTTTAGTATCATGAGGTCCCATTAAATAACTTTTGATGTTAGTGCCTAAGAGCTCTCTTCAGAAAGCAATTTACTGTGTCAATAGCCTCAAATGTGTAAGAGCTTTTCCCAACTCTGTCTTCTGCCAGGTTCACTGTACCTAATGTAAGTTGAGGTCTTTGACGCACTTGAAATTAAATTTGTGTAGGCTGATAAGTGTGAATCAGTGTTCATTCTACATGTACACATCTAATAAGATCAGCACTATTTATTAAAGAAATTGTCTTTGTTTTTATGTATTTTTGTCTATTTCCTAATAATTATGTATCTATATGTGTATGTATTTATGTCTGTGTATTCATTAAAATTTCATAGATCAATGTGTCTTTATGCCAATACCATTAAAATTGCTGGGAGCCATGCCTATCCCCCATCAGCTAAGGGTTAGCTGAACTCCCTGCTTGCATGCCTAGACTTTGGAAAATCACAAGGCAAAGACACTTAAGTTTGTACAATAAATATTACAAAAGCTTAAATCACATATTGATACATACATATCTCTCTCTCACAGGTAGAGAGATTATCCAGACTACAAAGAGCAGAGAAACACTGAACTGACTCTAAGACTTGTTAGGAACCAAGTGGACCCAACATATTGCTACAGGACATTTCACCCCCACTCAGAAGACTATACCTTCTCAGTACTTCATTAAAGGTTATACTTTACAAAATTTACTCCACAAAATTAGAAAATCTAGAAAAAAAAACCTTTTCTGATTTTCTTGGTTGATACCATGTAACAAAATTAAATCACAATGAGTCAAATAATTAAAACATAGCTGTAACTTCCAAGGCAAAAAATAGTCAATAAGTGACGCCCAACCAAAAGAAAGAACAGAAGAAAGAAAAGAAGGGAGGGAGGGAGGAAGGTAGAAATAAAAGAAGGAAGGAAGGAAAGAATAAAGGAAGAAAGAAGAGAAAGAAGAAAGAAGGGAAAGAAAAGGAGAGAGAGAGAGAGAGAGAGAGAGAGAGAGATAGATAGAGAGAGAGAGAGATGAGCCAGGGCCATACAGTTTTATATAATGCCTATCTTTTTCAAATCATTCCACAGAATAAAAACCCAAAAGACAATTGCCAAATTGATCATAGAAGGTTACAGTCAACTTGATACCCAAATCACACAAAGATTCTGCAGAGAATGTGAACTACAAACCTATTTCCTTTATGAACATAGATGTAAAAATATTCAATATAATACTCACAAACTAAACCAAGAGCACGTTTAAAAGGTTATGCATCATGACTAAGTAGGTTTTACTCAGGGATGATTAAACATTAAAAAAAAAAAAAAAAAAAACCAAAAAACAGTCAATGTAGTTTACCATCTCAGACAACAAGATCATTTCATTAGAGGAAGAAAAAGCCTTTTGACAAAAGCTAAACTGAATAAGTTATAGACAAAATAAAGATACAAGGAACATACATACATATAACAAAGGCAATTGATAGTAAACCGATAATCAACTTGAAATTAAATGAGCAGAAAATCAAGGCAATTCCCTTAAAATCAGAGACAAGGCAAATTTCTGTATCTCTTCAATATAGTACTTGAAGTTTTAGCTAGAGCAATAAAACTAAGAAATATCAATAAAAACTAAGAAATATCAAAGGGATATCAGTTGGGAAGAAGTACAGAAAGTCTTGTTATTTGCAGATAATATGATAGTATACATAAACCCAAAAATCCTTTCACAGATCATCTACAGCTGGTAAACACCTGAAAGGGCTTGGCTCATTAGAAGTTTAACCCAAAGAAATAAGTAACTTTCCTATATAAAATGAAAGATTGATGAAGACATCAAAGAAAAGCATTCCTCACAATAGCTTCAAATAATATAAAAATATATTGGGAATAACTAACTATGCAAGTGAACCTCTGATCTTCAATGTAAGAAATTTTAGAAGATATCAGTGATGGTTTGAATATACTTTGACCAAGGAGTCACACTATTTGGAGGAATAGCCTTGTTGCAAAAGATATGGTCTTTGCTGTAGGTGTGGCCTTGTTGGAGGACGTTTGTCATGGTTGATGTGGGATCTAAGATCCTTGACTTTGGATACAAATGTAGAACTCGCAGTTCCTCCAGCCCTATGTGTCCCTGGATGCTGCTGAACCTCTGAACCTGTAAACCAGCCCCAATTAAATGGTATCCTTATAGGAGTTACCAGGGTGACAGTGTATGCTCACAACAGTAAAGCCAAACTAAGAGAGTTTCGAAAGATGGAAAGATCTTCCATTCAAATGAATTTGTAGGACCAACATAGAAAATTTGGGTATATTTCCAAAAGCAATCTACAAATTCAACACAATCCCCACCACAATTACAACATAATTCTTTAAAGACCTCGAAAAATCAGTACAAAACTTTATGCATTAAATTAAATGCACTTAGTTTAGATAAACATGGATATGTTTGTAATTTAGCCAACTTAGATCAGGTAGAAGTCTAGAAGAATCAAACTTGATATAAGTCTTGGAGAGTTACAGAAAGAAGGTGGTTAGAATAGAACTAAGGATAAACAAAGATATTCTCAGAACAAAGAGATTGGGTTCTGTGGTTTTTTTGCATCACAGGGAAAATATTGAGAAAAGACCAGAAAGAAATGTAATGAGAGGTCCTCAATCAAGAAGTTTATACAAGCCTCACAAAGCAGGCACTTCATCTGATACCAAGCTAGTGATGGGACATTAACTTCCTCCTGTGCCTCCTGTCAGAGCTCCCTAAAGGACAGATCTCTACATCCTAATTCTACACTACCTTTGGACAACACCTGGCTAAGCTATACTTTTTATACACATATTTGAAAATGTAAGAAGTAGCCATTTAAATTATTATATATCTTACATGTTATAGAAATAATTCATTTTAAGAGTTCTGTTTCATATGACTTTTTCAGTAAGAAACTACCGTAAGCTCCCCATGGTTGTCAGGATTGTATTAGGATGTTCTGATTTATTTTTCTAAATTACTCCATAAAACAACTCCATAGGAAGGATGAATTATGGCAGGGTTAGGGAGAAATAAAATTAGTCACTCGGGATTACAAAGGGTAGAAGGCAAAGGGCAAAAAACCAAGGATGAGAGAATCAGCATATAGTCTGCATTCACCTAAGCTGAGAAGTCCTTGCCTCTAATTCTGTGTTTTTCTGACTCTTCTCTTAGCTCACTGGTGTGTCCTGTACATGTAAATAGTTATTCCTTGTTATTCTTATGTTATTATAATGATGCAATTGTCTCTCATATATATAATATTTATTTAAAATATTAGCAATTGGAGAGAAAATAACTCTCAGGTGGACAACTGAAAGTGAATTTGGAACTAAGGTAGTTTAAATCATTTCTGGTTTAAGAAACTATTCTAAAGTGTGGTGATGAACATAATTTCTTATTATGGCTTTCATTCGGTGTTTTTGTGACATGCAAACAGGATAGCAATCTTTCTCTGCAGATGTTCATGAATTATTGATCTAATCTCTGTTTAACAACCAAAACCACTTCACTCTACTTTTTCTATAAATGTTGGATATTATGTAAAAATACAAAGAACTCAATTATTCATGATTTAAAATTAAGCTTTCAAAGTACAACAAAATGTCTTAAAATAAATTTAAACTGTGCTTTTTCAGAACGTTTTTCAACATCTAAAGCTATGTATAGTTGCTACAGAGATGATTAGTTGCATCTCACATGCTAAAAGCCACATATTGACCATAAACAAAGGAAAATTTGGTGATTGTAATCAATAAATTATCTTCAAATTTTAATGCAAACTTCTCAGGTTTCCATTCAGGTAATTGGAGTCTATACATACTGGCAGAATTTATGATGACTTCAGGGTTTTTCTCCTTTAAAACCACACAAATATTAAAATTCGACTCCTATAAACTATCAACTTTAAACCTCTGACATGGATCTATTTTTGTAAGGCAAAAGGAAAGTGGTGGGGAAGAGGTTCTTGTCAACTTTTCTTCCACTTGAACTCTCCCAGAATATTCAAGGACAAAATGTTTGTCTCAAATGTAAAAGGGTATCTATTTTTATATGCAAGTTTAATGGTCACACAGTTACTTTGACTAATTCACTCTTTTAGCATATTGAAACCTCCATAGTTCAATTTTATTCAAATTGAAACTGAATGCTATTTTCAGACAAAATCTCCTGAAAAGAAAATTTAAGCGTCCAGGAGAAGGGAACTGAGTTGTTGGTTGGATGAAAACTAACTGCTGATTTTTGTTTAGGTAGAAAATGAAAATGTATCGTTCATCTGTTCTGTACAAGGCTATCCATGCTATCGATAAACCACAGATTTTAAATAATTAATGAGCCACTGTTCAGAACACATTTGAGGAAATCTCTGAATTATTCTTATTTTAAATATAGTATAAAATAACTTGTAAATAAAAACTTGCTTTACAGTCTGAAAAATATGAGTTGAAAGCCTTTGCAATGAAATCTTCAGAGTGATGAGTGTAAGAGAGAGACTGGAAAAGTAAATGGGAGGAGGAAATATATCTGGAAGGACTTGAATGAATTGAGGTTTCAACTTTGTTCCTGATTTTATATTCTTATGGAGATATAAAAGCAGACACTATATCTTCAAAGTCCTACTGTCAAAAATAATTCTGAAGGAGCTAGGACTCTAGATCCATTGAATGAGTACTTGCTTCGAAGTAAAAATCCCTGGCTTCCATCCCAGCCCTGAAAATAAATTGAGCCTAATGTTTCACACCCATAACACTCAACCTCTTAGTGATGAAGAAGAGGCAGCTGGGTCAGAAATTCGAGCTAATCTTTGGGTGTGCACCAAGGCCAACATGAGATACGTATGAACCCGTCTAACAAAGTAAAAGTCCGGAGGTTCTGTAAGAATTATCATCCAACCACATATGGAAATGGCATTTCAGATTTAGGAAGGAGTAAGACAACACTCCATGTAAATGCACAGTGCTAAATATACTCTTAACTACTCTGTAAGCTCTCAGTAGACATGCTTTATGAGTACTGAACTAATTGAGTTATATACTAAGCATATTTCAAGAACTTTGAGGAAATTTTAAACATCCTTATCAATTAAGCTAAATTTAACTAAGTTGAATTACGTAAAATAACTAATTCTGACGATATTAATAGTCATTAAGTGATTTGATACGAACAAAATGTCAGTGACAGCCATAGAGTGACTCTAACAATAAGTGTGCATGTATGACAATGTGATTCTCTTGGCTCTTAACAACCACCCCAAAATGATCATTATAAGAGAAACACATCAAAGGTTTCAAGTGCTTTACTTGTTAAAAGAACATGGAAGTCATGGTCAAGGAATGCTGAGATATTTCATAAAAGAAGAAACTAGAAAAAAAATTCTTTCAATGCCAAAGGATTTTGTGCAGGAAAGGGAGCACACAGAGAGGATAATGGAAGGAAAAAGAAGAAAGAGAGAATAGGAATTGAGGGAGGGAAGGGCTGAGAGTCACATTGGCCCTTTAGTTTAATTTAAGACTAAGGAATAAATGAAGAGGGATAGATTACAAGCTTGATAAAACATACACACACAAACACACACACACACACACACACAAATGTTGTGCAAAGACAAAGGATGACAAGAAGGCAAGTTCCAGGAAAAAAAAAAAAAAAAACTTTCTCATGGACAGCACAGAATGTTCATGCTTTTAACTCTTTTAATTGTGAGAAAACATCACTGGCTGTTATGTCACCCAATCATTGATACATGTTATTAATATAGAATGGGTTCTCTGTTATCATTTACCAAAAATTATTGTAATCTTGACTGTTTAAAATCAAAAACATTTTATGCCTTAAGTCTATATTGTGTATTACATATGGACCTTGGGCTTCCGAGTTTACTTCTTTGCAGGTGATAGCAATGTCTTCCTTCATGTATCATTATAAATACTAAAAGAGATAGTAAGTGTGAATATCCCATTTTTCTGTATACTCCTGTGTCATATAAGGTCTGAGCAACTAAAAAATCTATTAGAGAAGTGGGAAATTTACATAATCATGACAGTTCACACCCATAAACTGGTCAATCTAAACAAAGTGAAATAAAAAAATTAAGTTATTGGAATGTTAATATGTGTGTGCTCTTGTTTGTTTGTGTGGATGTGTATGTATGTATGAATACAAATGTGCATATGTATATGCATACATATTTATTCATAGATGTGTGTTTATGTGTGTGTGTGTGTGTGTGTGTTTGTGTGTGTGTGTGTGTGTGTGTGTTAGAGAAGGGACAGGCCAGGCGAGAGACTGAACTAAGCTAGTATGCAATCATCATTGACTTCCTCCTGTCTGAGTCCTATGTTATTTTATGATGAATGATTTTTAGCAAAATTTTAAAAAGGACACAGTTAATAGAAGGCTAGTAAACCATAATACACTCCAACAATAACCACTATTTGAACAGATTCTAGTCGCTTTTGTGTCATTGGTCTTTGTTTTTAATCATTTCTTTAACTTTCCACTCACTCCCAGACAAATATCTTTCCACTTCAAAAAGAAACTTTGGAATTTTTTCTAAATAAATATAAAAAATAATGCATCTTAAGATGCTTTAAAAATATTTCTAGGAGTGTCAAATGCAGAAAGAATTGACAACTCACTACACTTTCTATTTCTCACAATAATGGTCTGTAGATAAGAAAAAACAGTTCATGCATGCTGCACCCCTGTGTTTAGATAACTTATCCTTACAAAGCTGACATAAATTGAGATAAATGGCTGTTTTCTGACAGTTTCGGATTTGCTCCTTGAATTATTTGCCAGGAGCATTGGACTGGTCACATAAAAAAAAAAAGACGTATACATTACATATTAAAACAACCATTCATACCAAAATTATACTCCCATCCTCTTCAATTTTGGTGTTAAAATTTCACTGGGAAAAAGTGAAATTTTAAAGGATCCTCTACATATCAAGTATTAACTACATAATTGAATCTCCCTTAAACAGTACTAATCTTATTTTTGTACAAGCAAAAATGTATCTGCGAATAACTTGCCATCTTTGCCTGTAGAAATCCACTTTCTGGTAGATATGTATTTTAAGTGACCCCATTTGTAATAGTCATGAAAATTCAAATATGGGAAAATACATTCAAAAAAAAATTTAGAAAGTAACATTTCTCTCACAATATCTTTCCAAATGTGTCTTTCACTTTGAGTAGCAATATTGGCCAGCACCCTTTCACATGAGATAGGAATAATGTGTTCCTTTGTTGCTCATTTCCCTCTCCTTGTTTCCAGTGGGTTCTTGGCGCATGAGTTGCTTGGGTCAGCAAGAATACAAGCATGCATCTAGGTTAACTGTGCTTCTCAGATAGATACTGGATTATTTCAGCATTGAAGAAAAGTTTTAGTTCACACAGACACTGGGATCACTTGTATTGCTTTTAAGTACTTAGAATGACTGAGGCTCACTGGCCATGAGTTAATCACTGGAGTCCTCTGGTTTCACAATAGACTTCTTGTGTAAGTGAGGGTGCAGAAATTGTAGGAATGAACATAATACATCTCTTCTACCTAGACATGTGCTGTGTAAGCTCACTAGAAAAAAAATCTCCAAGTGATAAATTATAGCAGACCATTGAATAAAAAAGGCAAGTTTCAGAATGTCCTTAACTTTGTGTCCTGAGTTCAATTTTCACAGCCACTAAACCAGTTGTGATGGCGAGTCTCATCTATCTTTGTATTTGTTATAAATTACTTCCTGCTACATGTTGTCCTGGTTGTTTGAACCTACAATTACTCTTAGGTTCAGTGTATACCTGATCAATCATCTGGAATGTAAGGTTCCCTTCTATCAATCACTTTAAACTCAAACTGCAGAGTTATTTTCTGGGTCCCCAATTCTTTGCTCACTTTTAATCAGTCAAGAATTGTAGTTACTTAGATCACTTCATTTTTATACTAGTAAATTATTTTAGAGTAGCTTAAGAGAAAAGCAGAATTGATGGTTCTGTCTGTAGCTACATGTTGGAAGTTAGAATCAGGAGCCCAGGAAGCAGTCCAGTACACACTCTCAACAGCCATCTCCAGCTCCAAAAGTCTCCATGCTTCTGAAGTATGTTCTCTGAATTTGGACCTAATGTATTTGGTATTTATAGTCATTTGCAGGGTGCCTTACACATGGAAAGTGACATATTCTTAACATATAACTTCAGTATAACAAGACTAGGCCCAGGTTGAAATTTTAGAGAAAAAAAAGACTTCTATTACTTACAGTGGAAAGTGATAATATTATTAGATAATTTAGATCCTTGGCTCCTATACAGTTTTGTGAATTGCTATAGAAACTTTGAGAGAATTGTCTGGTTTATTTGCTTTACAAAATTAATGCAGATCAATAGAAAATACTGTTGTCAGATCCTTACATTCTCAATTCAGGTGACTGCAAAGGATTTTTGCTTTTCTATTTCTTCTCTCCCATTTCATCCTTCTCATGAACAAGGCTGAGGACTTTTAGGTTAAGGTTTCAGGATACCCCCATAGCATCCTTTTGACCACGATATCAAAACAAGCTATTACTTCTTTTAAATGCAGATCAGATTTGTTGACTTGCTGCACAGTCACCTGAGATTGTGGATATCCATTCTGCAGACTTTCTGTTTATGACACTAATCTGTTATTTTTCCTGCCAAAAATTCTAAGCCCCTAACATTTGTCAAAGAAGAGCATTTATTACTCCAAATATATGTTGTAATTTCCAATCCCTTCAGTTGCTTAAAACTGACCCCTTGTGTCCCAACACCCTCTTCTCAAATATACCTCTGTGACTGAGTGAATGATCCAAGAGAGGCTATGCAATTGCTATAAACATGGTACAGTTGTTACTCTTTAATTCCCAAGGACCCTTTAATGTTTCATCCTTGTGTTGAATGAAATCTCTGAGAAACCTTTATAAAATTGTTATCCAACAGTAATCTGACAGGTGTCTATGGTTTCACAGTAATATTAACTTTCTTATCATTTTTGACTCTAAGGTTTATGCAATTTTATGTCTGTTATTACTTAAATGAATATATTTTTGAGGACCAGCCTGATTTATGCAATTTTATGTCTTTTATTATTTAAGTGAATATATTTTTGAGGACCATCGTCCTCGATAGTATATCTTTTATCATCCAGAGGAAAATTTACAGGCCAAGCCCCATTAATTATTGTATCTATATGAAAGCCATGCACATCTTCATGTAGAACAAGCGGGCATGTTTGTGCAATAATGCTATTTGACAGTTGAAATACAGGTTGTATGATTGTCAAACAACTGAACAATTTTATATCTGCATCCTTTTCTAAAAAAATAATGTTTGCCAACTTCTGCTGTAATTTAGTCATGTTATTTATGATCTAGGCATTGAAGATAAAACTGATTTGAATATATGTATATATGTATATGAATTAAGAATTAAAAGTATAACATAGATAATATTCTAGATAGTTAACCTAAGAATATTTTAATTTATGGTCTGTACTGGCTGGTTTTATGTGTTAACTCAACACAAGATGGATTTATTATAGAGAAGAAACCTCAGTTAAGAAAATGCCTCCAAGAAATCAAGTTGTGAGGCATTTTCTCAACTAGTGATCAAGGGCAGAGGGCCCAGCCCATTGTGGGTTGTGCCATCCCTGGCTGGTAGACCTGGGTTCTATAAGAAACCAAGCTGAGCAAGCCAGGTGAAGCAAGCCAGTAAGTAACATCCCTCCATGGCCTCTGCATCAGCTCCTGCTTCCTGACCTGTGTGAGTTCCAGTCCTGATTTCTTTGGTGATGAACAGCAATGTGGAAGTGTAAGCTGAATAAACCCTTTCCTCCTCAACTTGCTTCTTGGTCATGATGTTCTGTGCAGAAACAGAAACCCCGATTGCTGCATAGTCAATGCAACTATACTTCTAGATTTTAATGTTACCTTTTAAAGGTGTTTATTTTTATTTTTTATTCTAACATATATTTATCTATATCACATGTGTATAGGGCTTGCAAAGACCAGAAAAGGGAATCATGTTCCCTGGAACTAGAGTTACAGGAAGTTATGACCTGCTACTTGGGTTCTGAGTACTGAGGTCCTCAAGAGACATCAATCTCTCTGAATGTAATGTTCTCAATTCTTAAGTTAAATTCCACATTTTAATTTTGTCAAGTGTTCTATTATATTCATTTATTGTATTTTAATTTTGAAACAGTTTACAGAATGAATTAGAAACTAAGCAGTAATGATACTGTAGACTCAGAATAAGAGAATGAAAATTTGTTGAGTATTTCTCTTACTGACAGTTGAACCCAAAATAGCAAGTGTTATTTATTTTGTAACTCAAATGCCAACATAAATTAATGTTTACTTCACTCATGAGCAATCAAGATACTTCATGGTTGGGGGTACATAAATCAAAACTCATTTTACATACCTAAATTATAATGCACTTGATTATATTTTTAAGTCTAAATTAATCAAGAATTGCTTGCGAAAAGCAGCCAGTATTCGAAAGAAAGTTATAAAAGTGGATTAGGATGTAGAAATGTGAGCTGCCAAAGTCCTATCTCTACTGTCTATAGATGATAGTTAAGTATAAATCCTCATTGTAATAAAACAATTATTACTGATTTCATCAGTTCTGATATTGGCATATGGATTGATAGGAAATGTGTGTCTTAAATTTTTCTTTCTTGAGTCTAGAATTTAACACTGTACAAAAAATGTTTAGAAACCTTGTTTAATAGTCATATCTCCTCCCTGAATTGTTATTAATAAAATGTTTGTTTTACTTCTATATTGCTATGATAAGACACTACGACCAAGGCAACTTATGTGAGAAAGCATTTAATTTGAGACCATGTATCCCCAGGAATAGGGTCTGTCACCGCTACAATCAGGAACATGGCAACATGCAGGTGAGGATGCTACCTAAGCTGTCACTGAGAGCCCACATTTTGAAACAAGCAGACAGAGAGTCACTGGGAATAGATCCTGTGTTTTGAAATTCAAAGCCCTCTCCCAAGTGATACAGGTCCTCCAACGAGGCCATACCTTCTAATCAGTTCCAAACAATTCTACTTGAGAACCAAGTACTCAGGCATAGGAACCTTTGAAAGCCATTCCCATTGAAACTACCACAGTGTCAAAATTATTGTGATGTCCAAAAGTCCTTTGAGTCTTAATACTTCACATGCATAACAAAAGTCTGTGATATCAGCTGGTTCCACTCAATAATTGATAGCTCAATTTTTTTTTCTAGCTCTTCTTAAGCTCTTCACTAAAACTAACTTCTTAGAGATAGAAAATACCAAGATTGGATTCATATGTTTTATTCATAAATTCATCACAAATATACCTTACCTGTTTCTAAAAATAGTCTTGTCTTAAGTTTTCATAATCATCCATGTGCAAAATTTTGTTTGGACACATGGTAGTGCTCCATTTGGCTGAATTCTAAGAAATATAGTCACTGAATTGTATCTTAAAGAAATGCTGTATTGGGGGAGACAAGAGAAATACAAAATGTTAGAATCTGGAGTAATCTTCTTGTAACCACAGGAAGAGAGAGAGAGAGAGAGAGAGAGAGAGAGAGAGAGAGAGAGAGAGAGAGAGAGAGAGGGGAGAGAGAGAGAGAGAGAGAGAGAGAGAGAGAGAGAGAGAGAGAGAGACTGAGAGACAGAGACAGACAGAGACAGAGAATAATCTACCTTCCTAAACTCCTCTACAGTTGTCCATCACTGTAGAGGCTTGGAAGAGGAATTTTTGCTGCTCTGTGTTCTCCACATTTACTGACACTGCTCTTCTGAGCTGTCATTCAAATGAGCTTTCACTGCCATGCATTGCTTTTTCTCTTTCTGAAGAACTTTGTTTAACAACCAGTTTCATTAACAAAAGCTTTATTTTTTCTCTATTTTTGATTTTATTAAGTACTTATTAGTAGTAAATTTTGTGTGAACAAGGCATTGGAAATTGAATACAGTGTACGTTGCTTTGAAATAGAGAACAGTACTTCAACTTACACTAAAAAACATGTTGCAGTTACAAATTTAATGGATGCCATGTTTGTATGTATACTTTGGAAAATCAATATAAAAATACAGAATATTTTTCCAGATCCGACAGAAATAATTTTTTAATTAAATCTTGGAGGCGGGTTTGCTGCCCACCCTGTTTTTTAATTTCCAGAATGAAAGACACACACAAAAGTTGGTTGATGTCTACAACATAAGGCGAGATCCTGGGATTGGGCAGTGGAAAAGTAATGTTGTCTGAGAGTTTTAGAGATGAGTACAAGGAGTACAGAGGCAGAGGAGGGGAAGGAGAGGAGGAAACAAGACAGAACCTATAGAAGAGGAAGAAGAGCCATAAACACAGTTCTGGGAGCCACAAGTATTGGGAATTTTTTAGATGATTAAATAATAAATAGGGTACATTTGCTCCATCTAGGTGTGTAGCTTATGTTTATTATTAATTGGAATTTGAGTTCATTTTGCATGCATTTTGTGGGTGAAGAATTTAGTAATATACATATGACTGGTAAGGCACAAATCTCTAGAGTTTTGATTTTACTTGGTTATTGGGATTTCTGACAGCTAATCACAGGGGGCAGATGGCTGGGAATGTGAGCAGAGATTCTGCTGGGTGAGAACAGGCCAGTCTGTCTGCCAGTGCGTTGCTGGCAGTAATATGGGATTCTTATTTATATTTCTGCAAAACACACACACACACACACACACACACACACACACATACACACACCCACCCACACACACACATGCAAACACACTCTATATTTTAATATGCCTTTATCAGCACAATAGCTGGGCCACTGCCTAACCTTCATGCAGGTAAAGCTAAGTTATCACGTACTAATTCTATAGTGGCTACCCTGGACCATGTTGGGCAGCCTCTGGACTGAGCTCTTCGGCTCCTTCACATGATGGCTGTGCCTTTCTGTTATACACTCTACACGGGCATAATGTCTCTCCTCTCTTCCACACACTTACTGCATAGTGGATCTTCTTTTTCTCTTTCTTCCTATTCCCAAGCCTGGGAATTCCTAAAATTCTGCCTCTCTCTGTCCTCTTCAGCTATTGGCCATTGGCATCTTTATTTACCAACCAGAACTAACTGGGGGCACGTTTCCAGGAGCTATGTGTAGATATACTCCTGGAAGCAGTTTGGAGTGGATATAATTAGCATTAATGATACAAGCAGCCACAAACTTCTTTTATTTTTAAAACTTAGGTGTCGATTCTACTCTTGCTTCTGCTTGAATATGTTCTAAGAAAAATTGAGATAATTCGTATCCATGCTTCTCTGTGGACTCAACACCGCCCTCAAGTTTTGCTAAGGTTTCCTTTTTTTTTTTCTTTTATGAATTTCAATTTGAAATGCACACAGGGAAGAGTTTGGACATCTATTTTACTTTGTGTGGTCTGAGTCGACTGTATCTTTGGGTAACTTTTAGTCATTCCTACATCACATATTACCCCCCCTTCTCTGTGCCTTCCTCTCTCCTCATCTCTTTCCCTTTTGCCTCCTACATTATCCTTTCCTCACTTTCCCCTATCTTTTTCTTTCTCTCATTCTTTTCCCTTACTCTGTTCTTCCACTCATTCTCTTCTCCTTCTTCTTCTATCCTTTTCTTCCT